>NW_024031599.1:0-16560 GCF_002237135.1 Teleopsis dalmanni
AATTTTTGCAAACACTCTCAACGAAATTAACATTCTAAAAAGAACTCTAGCGAGTAAATTTGAAATGAAGGATATGGGGGAGGTTTCATCAATTTTAGGTATGAACATCACGCGTGAGGGTGATTGTATTAGAATCGATCAATCAGATTATATAGAAAATATTCTTAAAAGATTTGGCATGCTAGATTGTAATTCATCAGCAACTCCAGTCGACTACAATCAAAAACTTTGCTCTGATATGTCACCAAAAGACAATGAACAAAAACAACAAATGGATCAGATTCCATACATGCAAGCTGTTGGCTGTTTACTATATGCTGCTCAAATTACGAGACCTGATATAAGTTATGCAGTCAATCTTCTAAGTAGATATAATTCAAATCCAGGAAAGGCTCATTGGGAAGCAGTAAAGCGTGTGATGCGTTATCTCAAGGGAACCACGAAAATTGGACTCGTATACAAAAAGGAAAAGGATAGTGTAATATTAGGTTACTGCGACGCAGACTGGGCCGGTGATGTAGATAATCGACGCTCAACAACCGGTTACGTTTTTACCTTTCAATCTGGTGCCATATCCTGGGCTACTAAACGTCAAAAGACAGTTGCGTTGTCTTCAACGGAAGCGGAGTATATGTCACTTGTCGCCGCTATAAAAGAATCTATTTGGCTTAAACGACTTGAATCTGAACTTGTATTTGGCAATACAAACCACATAGTCATATACTGCGATAATAAAGGCGCAATTCAAGTAGCAACAAACAATTCACACTCAAATCGAACCAAACATGTAGACATAAAGGCAAAGTTTGTTCGTCAGAAGATAGAATCAAAGGAGATTGAAATAAAATATTTGCCAACAAACCAAATGATTGCAGACATATTAACAAAAGCTGTTACGAGACAAACGCTGAATTTTCTGATGAATGGTTTTGGTCTCGAATGAATTTATGGTTTAATAATATTGTAAACAACATGCATGAGCAAGACAGGAATTATTTGTTCAGGAAAGGTGTTATAAATGTTATAAATAATAAGAACAAATAAGTTGATACTGGCAATACTATTCTTTCTCATGCATCTTGTGCATTTCGTTTTCATATACCTTCTTTATTTTTAGTCTTAATAAACGATTCAACTTAACAAATGCGAACCAGCTTGAAATATATGGACCCATTATAATTAAAGCCGGTGGAGCTACAAAAGATCTAAAATTTTCTGTGCCAAAATCTTTTTTACTTAAAAGTAACGTAGTTGTTTTGCAATATGTGCCCACAAAACAAACCCACAAAACAAAACAGTTATTATCAGTAGAGACGTGATTTTTTTTGAAAATGAAAAATATGTAGGAAAAAGTGATTCCCTAGGTATAGTTGTTCCTATTATACAAATTGAAAGTGACAATTCAGGGAAGAATATAGAGGAATGCGAATTGCTACTTAAAAATACTGAAAATGAAACCAAAAGTTCTGATGAACACTACAAAGTAATAGATAATACCTCTCCGGAATGCTCTGAGATTCAAGTAATATCCAACGAAGTGGAAGAAGAATCTGACATACGACGTTCGAAGAGAATAGCAAGCAAAAATTCGCCATATAATTTTTGTGCATTAGATTATATATCAAACGATCCTTGTTCATTTGAAGAAGTAATGTCGTCCAATAACTCTGATAAATGGAAAGCAGCTATGCAGAGTGAAATTGACTCGCTTTTACGGAACAAGATATGGAAACTTACTGAGTTGCCGGCTGATAAAAAAGCAATCCCATCAAAATGGGTTTTTAAAACTAAATTACAGGAAACAGTACAGGAAAGGCTCATTGGGAAGCAGTAAAGCGTGTGATGCGTTATCTCAAGGGAACCACGAAAATTGGACTCGTATACAAAAAGGAAAAGGATAGTGTAATATTAGGTTACTGCGACGCAGACTGGGCCGGTGATGTAGATAATCGACGCTCAACAACCGGTTACGTTTTTACCTTTCAATCTGGTGCCATATCCTGGGCTACTAAACGTCAAAAGACAGTTGCGTTGTCTTCAACGGAAGCGGAGTATATGTCACTTGTCGCCGCTATACAAGAATCTATTTGGCTTAAACGACTTGAATCTGAACTTGTATTTGGCAATACAAACCACATAGTCATATACTGCGATAATAAAGGCGCAATTCAAGTAGCAACAAACAATTCACACTCAAATCGAACCAAACATGTAGACATAAAGGCAAAGTTTGTTCGTCAGAAGATAGAATCAAAGGAGATTGAAATAAAATATTTGCCAACAAACCAAATGATTGCAGACATATTAACAAAAGCTGTTACGAGACAAACGCTGAATTTTCTGATGAATGGTTTTGGTCTCGAATGAATTTATAGTTTAATAATATTGTAAACAACATGCATGAGCAAGACAGGAATTATTTGTTCAGGAAAGGTGTTATAAATGTTATAAATAATAAGAACAAATAAGTTGATACTGGCAATACTATTCTTTCTCATGCATCTTGTGCATTTCGTTTTCATATACCTTCTTTATTTTTAGTCTTAATAAACGATTCAACTTAACAAATGCGAACCAGCTTGAAATATATGGACCCATTATAATTAAAGCCGGTGGAGCTACAAAAGATCTAAAATTTTCTGTGCCAAAATCTTTTTTACTTAAAAGTAACGTAGTTGTTTTGCAATATGTGCCCACAAAACAAACCCACAAAACAAAACAGTTATTATCAGTAGAGACGTGATTTTTTTTGAAAATGAAAAATATGTAGGAAAAAGTGATTCCCTAGGTATAGTTGTTCCTATTATACAAATTGAAAGTGACAATTCAGGGAAGAATATAGAGGAATGCGAATTGCCACTTAAAAATACTGAAAATGAAACCAAAAGTTCTGATGAACACTACAAAGTAATAGATAATACCTCTCCGGAATGCTCTGAGATTCAAGTAATATCCAACGAAGTGGAAGAAGAATCTGACATACGACGTTCGAAGAGAATAGCAAGCAAAAATTCGCCATATAATTTTTGTGCATTAGATTATATATCAAACGATCCTTGTTCATTTGAAGAAGTAATGTCGTCCAATAACTCTGATAAATGGAAAGCAGCTATGCAGAGTGAAATTGACTCGCTTTTACGGAACAAGACATGGAAACTTACTGAGTTGCCGGCTGATAAAAAAGCAATCCCATCAAAATGGGTTTTTAAAACTAAATTAGATGCTCAAGGTACTCCGGTTTGCAGAAAAGCCAGACTAGTTGCAAAAGGTTTCGGACAAATAGAAGGCATTGAGTACACAGAAACATTTGCTCCGGTGGTAAGATATGAATCAATAAGGTTTCTATTAGCGCTCGCCGCCAAAAATGATTTGATTATACACCAAATGGATGCTGTTACAGCATATTTGAATGGAATTCTCGATGAAGAAATATACATGAAACAGCCGAAGGGTTTTAACGATAGCTCAGGCAAGGTATGTAAACTTCTACGTTCAATATATGGTCTCAAGCAATCAGGACGCGTTTGGAACGAAACTCTAAATCGAGAATTAGTTGCAATAGGGTTAAAGAGAAGCGAAGTTGACCAATGCATCTACTATAAAGTAAATAGTAAAAGTATAATGTATGTTTCAATTTATGTAGATGATATTCTAATTTTTGCAAACACTCTCAACGAAATTAACATTCTAAAAAGAACTCTAGCGAGTAAATTTGAAATGAAGGATATGGGGGAGGTTTCATCAATTTTAGGTATGAACATCACGCGTGAGGGTGATTGTATTAGAATCGATCAATCAGATTATATAGAAAATATTCTTAAAAGATTTGGCATGCTAGATTGTAATTCATCAGCAACTCCAGTCGACTACAATCAAAAACTTTGCTCTGATATGTCACCAAAAGACAATGAACAAAAACAACAAATGGATCAGATTCCATACATGCAAGCTGTTGGCTGTTTACTATATGCTGCTCAAATTACGAGACCTGATATAAGTTATGCAGTCAATCTTCTAAGTAGATATAATTCAAATCCAGGAAAGGCTCATTGGGAAGCAGTAAAGCGTGTGATGCGTTATCTCAAGGGAACCACGAAAATTGGACTCGTATACAAAAAGGAAAAGGATAGTGTAATATTAGGTTACTGCGACGCAGACTGGGCCGGTGATGTAGATAATCGACGCTCAACAACCGGTTACGTTTTTACCTTTCAATCTGGTGCCATATCCTGGGCTACTAAACGTCAAAAGACAGTTGCGTTGTCTTCAACGGAAGCGGAGTATATGTCACTTGTCGCCGCTATAAAAGAATCTATTTGGCTTAAACGACTTGAATCTGAACTTGTATTTGGCAATACAAACCACATAGTCATATACTGCGATAATAAAGGCGCAATTCAAGTAGCAACAAACAATTCACACTCAAATCGAACCAAACATGTAGACATAAAGGCAAAGTTTGTTCGTCAGAAGATAGAATCAAAGGAGATTGAAATAAAATATTTGCCAACAAACCAAATGATTGCAGACATATTAACAAAAGCTGTTACGAGACAAACGCTGAATTTTCTGATGAATGGTTTTGGTCTCGAATGAATTTATGGTTTAATAAAATTGTAAACAACATGCATGAGCAAGACAGGAATTATTTGTTCAGGAAAGGTGTTATAAATGTTATAAATAATAAGAACAAATAAGTTGATACTGGCAATACTATTCTTTCTCATGCATCTTGTGCATTTCGTTTTCATATACCTTCTTTATTTTTAGTCTTAATAAACGATTCAACTTAACAAATGCGAACCAGCTTGAAATATATGAACCCATTATAATTAAAGCCGGTGGAGCTACAAAAGATCTAAAATTTTCTGTGCCAAAATCTTTTTTACTTAAAAGTAACGTAGTTGTTTTGCAATATGTGCCCACAAAACAAACCCACAAAACAAAACAGTTATTATCAGTAGAGACGTGATTTTTTTTGAAAATGAAAAATATGTAGGAAAAAGTGATTCCCTAGGTATAGTTGTTCCTATTATACAAATTGAAAGTGACAATTCAGGGAAGAATATAGAGGAATGCGAATTGCCACTTAAAAATACTGAAAATGAAACCAAAAGTTCTGATGAACACTACAAAGTAATAGATAATACCTCTCCGGAATGCTCTGAGATTCAAGTAATATCCAACGAAGTGGAAGAAGAATCTGACATACGACGTTCGAAGAGAATAGCAAGCAAAAATTCGCCATATAATTTTTGTGCATTAGATTATATATCAAACGATCCTTGTTCATTTGAAGAAGTAATGTCGTCCAATAACTCTGATAAATGGAAAGCAGCTATGCAGAGTGAAATTGACTCGCTTTTACGGAACAAGATATGGAAACTTACTGAGTTGCCGGCTGATAAAAAAGCAATCCCATCAAAATGGGTTTTTAAAACTAAATTACAGGAAACAGTACAGGAAAGGCTCATTGGGAAGCAGTAAAGCGTGTGATGCGTTATCTCAAGGGAACCACGAAAATTGGACTCGTATACAAAAAGGAAAAGGATAGTGTAATATTAGGTTACTGCGACGCAGACTGGGCCGGTGATGTAGATAATCGACGCTCAACAACCGGTTACGTTTTTACCTTTCAATCTGGTGCCATATCCTGGGCTACTAAACGTCAAAAGACAGTTGCGTTGTCTTCAACGGAAGCGGAGTATATGTCACTTGTCGCCGCTATACAAGAATCTATTTGGCTTAAACGACTTGAATCTGAACTTGTATTTGGCAATACAAACCACATAGTCATATACTGCGATAATAAAGGCGCAATTCAAGTAGCAACAAACAATTCACACTCAAATCGAACCAAACATGTAGACATAAAGGCAAAGTTTGTTCGTCAGAAGATAGAATCAAAGGAGATTGAAATAAAATATTTGCCAACAAACCAAATGATTGCAGACATATTAACAAAAGCTGTTACGAGACAAACGCTGAATTTTCTGATGAATGGTTTTGGTCTCGAATGAATTTATGGTTTAATAATATTGTAAACAACATGCATGAGCAAGACAGGAATTATTTGTTCAGGAAAGGTGTTATAAATGTTATAAATAATAAGAACAAATAAGTTGATACTGGCAATACTATTCTTTCTCATGCATCTTGTGCATTTCGTTTTCATATACCTTCTTTATTTTTAGTCTTAATAAACGATTCAACTTAACAAATGCGAACCAGCTTGAAATATATGAACCCATTATAATTAAAGCCGGTGGAGCTACAAAAGATCTAAAATTTTCTGTGCCAAAATCTTTTTTACTTAAAAGTAACGTAGTTGTTTTGCAATATGTGCCCTCTACCCCATCGCAAGGTACGCAAACGATTAATGTCATTGAGAGTAAGTTTTTATAAGTTCTTCGTTATTTTTCCTTATATTTATTTGCAATTTTTGTAGACTATTTAGAAACTAATAAGTGTTTTAAAAGTATTTTAAAGAAAATAAAAATATTAGAAAAGTAAGAAACATTATATTGAAAAAATGTATAGAAGTCACTAAAACCACTAATAATGCTTCCTGGTTTGAGGAAGCGCATAAATGCTATTTACAAAGGATTGAAATGTTAAAATTGGAAAAGTCAGAAAAAGGAAAAAATCAGATTTGAGACATAAATAAATTTGTAATGTGTTTTTACACTACAATTCATAACAATATCAAACAGGTAATTTTGTTTCATATGCTATTAAATTCAAAAACTTATCAAATGTACACAATTTTGACTTCGTCACTGAAATGCTGTTTGATCGTTTGAACATTTTACAGCGAACAAACATACAAACATGCGTATAATGTAATACAGAGGGTTGCATGTATGATTGAATACGAATGCAGTCGGGCTTTTGTCAGCCTTACTCGACTCACATATAGGTTTGAACTGGTCATCATACCAGTTGTGACTCGATCGAACATTGTTGCATGAGGTTGGGTAGATTTATTATAAATCCACCAGCAAAATAAAGTGGGTATTTCGTTTGTATGAGCGTGGCACTTCTTTGTACTATAGATTCTTTGCTTTAATCATAAACAAAACCATTAACCGCTGTACAAAATCATGTGTATTCATATTAAGAAACAAAGAATACTTGTACAAGAACGGCAACTTAAATGTAAACAAAAAAAACCAACCAATACACTCTCAAAATAATTTACTACTACCAAACCAAGCACGTTGTTTTGTTGTTGCAATTCGACCCACCACGACTGAAAAGTTTCACCACCCCGAACGGAACGTTTCACCACCACGAACGGTCTTAATTTTTTTTATTACGAAAGAGCAATATGAAGAGCGCAAATTGGGTTTTGTTTAGTTATTTTGACAGGAGAAATGCGCCAAAAACTGAAAAACGTAGCCAAATCAAACTGAGTTATAAAAAGTAGTGAATAAGTTTCTTTGAAAAAATAATTATATTTATTATAATTGTTATTATAGTAAATTATTATATATTATTATTAATATTTGAAGATGGTGCGAAATTGCGTGATGGGATGTAAGTTATTTAAGGGAATGTATGAATTTCCTAAAAATGACGAAAGAAGGTAAAAAAACAATAATTTATTAATTGTGGATTTAAAATATATGTTTTGTGTTTAATGTGATTTGTTTGTTTTGATGTGTATAAATACAAATTAGTAAAGCAAAAATATATGTGAGTATATATTTAATATATTTTAATAAAGTTGTGCTATGTGTTAATTTGTGTTTGTTAAATATGTGAAAAATCCAATAAGAAATAAAAAAAAAAACAAAAATTGTAAACAATTTTTTGGTGGTAAAAAGAGTGGAGTATGTAAATTATATTTGTATATTAAAATATTCATATTCAAATGTATGAATAGTTTAAAGACTTTTAATATTATTTAATTTATTATTAATTTAATTCAACAATTTTATTTTTAATAAAATACTTTTATGCAATAAAATAACTTTTAATATGTTTTCTAATTAACAAATTTTACTATTTCATTTGTTCATGTTAAAAACACTGAATTGAATTAAATCGTATATTTCTTGGGACTGCTTGAAATTAGAAAATATAAATTTTTGACAATTTTTGTCAAAAATTGAGGTTGCTTATTTTGCGTTATTAATATTTTGTATTTTGTTGTTTTCTGTTTTCTGTTTTATTTTCAACAGTTTCAATAATTGAATTGCCTTAATATAACAGTATTCTAAAACAGTAAAAGTATTCTTTGCTAATTCCGCAGTTCATTTACAAAACTGTATGTTGAAAACAGTTTCAATAATTGAATTGCCTTAATATAACAGTATTCTAAAACAGTAAAAGTATTCTTTGCTAATTCCGCAGTTCATTTACAAAACTGTATGTTGAAATTTCTTTAATTTTAGCGGGAAATTCATAAATAATAACACTAAATTGTTGAATACAGGCGAAATTAAAATTCATAAATAATAACACTAAATTGTTGAATACAGGCGGAATTAAAAATGCCCTTCAAAAAAGGAAAAAATGTTAAACAAACAAAAATTACTGATACAATGGGAATTGAGACCAAAGAAGCACAGGCTAGTCCTAAACTAAAGCAGGATATAAATTTGCAAGAAAAGTAAGTTAAAGTGAATTAATAAAAGAAATGCTAAAATAATTTATTTATTTCAGATTCAGACCCCGTGAAGAATCAAAAATACGATCAGTCTTTCCAGTTACGATCAATGAGTTCTGTTCGTTAAATGCGGTTTTTTCTTTCTTTAAAGTTTCAAAGAATATTTCATTTATTTATCTCTAATATTACTTATCATATACAACATATTTTTAAATGTAATTAGAACAAAACTCAAACAAATTTACTGCACAACACGAAACACAACCGAACACGACGGATGCTCGTACAACAAGAAGATTTTAGGTATGAACATCACGCGTGAGGGTGATTGTATTAGAATCGATCAATCAGATTATATAGAAAATATTCTTAAAAGATTTGGCATGCTAGATTGTAATTCATCAGCAACTCCAGTCGACTACAATCAAAAACTTTGCTCTGATATGTCACCAAAAGACAATGAACAAAAACAACAAATGGATCAGATTCCATACATGCAAGCTGTTGGCTGTTTACTATATGCTGCTCAAATTACGAGACCTGATATAAGTTATGCAGTCAATCTTCTAAGTAGATATAATTCAAATCCAGGAAAGGCTCATTGGGAAGCAGTAAAGCGTGTGATGCGTTATCTCAAGGGAACCACGAAAATTGGACTCGTATACAAAAAGGAAAAGGATAGTGTAATATTAGGTTACTGCGACGCAGACTGGGCCGGTGATGTAGATAATCGACGCTCAACAACCGGTTACGTTTTTACCTTTCAATCTGGTGCCATATCCTGGGCTACTAAACGTCAAAAGACAGTTGCGTTGTCTTCAACGGAAGCGGAGTATATGTCACTTGTCGCCGCTATACAAGAATCTATTTGGCTTAAACGACTTGAATCTGAACTTGTATTTGGCAATACAAACCACATAGTCATATACTGCGATAATAAAGGCGCAATTCAAGTAGCAACAAACAATTCACACTCAAATCGAACCAAACATGTAGACATAAAGGCAAAGTTTGTTCGTCAGAAGATAGAATCAAAGGAGATTGAAATAAAATATTTGCCAACAAACCAAATGATTGCAGACATATTAACAAAAGCTGTTACGAGACAAACGCTGAATTTTCTGATGAATGGTTTTGGTCTCGAATGAATTTATGGTTTAATAATATTGTAAACAACATGCATGAGCAAGACAGGAATTATTTGTTCAGGAAAGGTGTTATAAATGTTATAAATAATAAGAACAAATAAGTTGATACTGGCAATACTATTCTTTCTCATGCATCTTGTGCATTTCGTTTTCATATACCTTCTTTATTTTTAGTCTTAATAAACGATTCAACTTAACAAATGCGAACCAGCTTGAAATATATGAACCCATTATAATTAAAGCCGGTGGAGCTACAAAAGATCTAAAATTTTCTGTGCCAAAATCTTTTTTACTTAAAAGTAACGTAGTTGTTTTGCAATATGTGCCCTCTACCCCATCGCAAGGTACGCAAACGATTAATGTCATTGAGAGTAAGTTTTTATAAGTTCTTCGTTATTTTTCCTTATATTTATTTGCAATTTTTGTAGACTATTTAGAAACTAATAAGTGTTTTAAAAGTATTTTAAAGAAAATAAAAATATTAGAAAAGTAAGAAACATTATATTGAAAAAATGTATAGAAGTCACTAAAACCACTAATAATGCTTCCTGGTTTGAGGAAGCGCATAAATGCTATTTACAAAGGATTGAAATGTTAAAATTGGAAAAGTCAGAAAAAGGAAAAAATCAGATTTGAGACATAAATAAATTTGTAATGTGTTTTTACACTACAATTCATAACAATATCAAACAGGTAATTTTGTTTCATATGCTATTAAATTCAAAAACTTATCAAATGTACACAATTTTGACTTCGTCACTGAAATGCTGTTTGATCGTTTGAACATTTTACAGCGAACAAACATACAAACATGCGTATAATGTAATACAGAATGCATGTATGATTGAATACGAATGCAGTCGGGCTTTTGTCAGCCTTACTCGACTCACATATAGGTTTGAACTGGTCATCATACCAGTTGTGACTCGATCGAACATTGTTGCATGAGGTTGGGTAGATTTATTATAAATCCACCAGCAAAATAAAGTGGGTATTTCGTTTGTATGAGCGTGGCACTTCTTTGTACTATAGATTCTTTGCTTTAATCATAAACAAAACCATTAACCGCTGTACAAAATCATGTGTATTCATATTAAGAAACAAAGAATACTTGTACAAGAACGGCAACTTAAATGTAAACAAAAAAAACCAACCAATACACTCTCAAAATAATTTACTACTACCAAACCAAGCACGTTGTTTTGTTGTTGCAATTCGACCCACCACGACTGAAAAGTTTCACCACCCCGAACGGAACGTTTCACCACCACGAACGGTCTTAATTTTTTTTATTACGAAAGAGCAATATGAAGAGCGCAAATTGGGTTTTGTTTAGTTATTTTGACAGGAGAAATGCGCCAAAAACTGAAAAACGTAGCCAAATCAAACTGAGTTATAAAAAGTAGTGAATAAGTTTCTTTGAAAAAATAATTATATTTATTATAATTGTTATTATAGTAAATTATTATATATTATTATTAATATTTGAAGATGGTGCGAAATTGCGTGATGGGATGTAAGTTATTTAAGGGAATGTATGAATTTCCTAAAAATGACGAAAGAAGGTAAAAAAACAATAATTTATTAATTGTGGATTTAAAATATATGTTTTGTGTTTAATGTGATTTGTTTGTTTTGATGTGTATAAATACAAATTAGTAAAGCAAAAATATATGTGAGTATATATTTAATATATTTTAATAAAGTTGTGCTATGTGTTAATTTGTGTTTGTTAAATATGTGAAAAATCCAATAAGAAATATAAAAAAAAACAAAAATTGTAAACAATTTTTTGATGGTAAAAAGAGTGGAGTATGTAAATTATATTTGTATATTAAAATATTCATATTCAAATGTATGAATAGTTTAAAGACTTTTAATATTATTTAATTTATTATTAATTTAATTCAACAATTTTATTTTTAATAAAATACTTTTATGCAATAAAATAACTTTTAATATGTTTTCTAATTAACAAATTTTACTATTTCATTTGTTCATGTTAAAAACACTGAATTGAACTAAATCGTATATTTCTTGGGACTGCTTGAAATTAGAAAATATAAATTTTTGACAATTTTTGTCAAAAATTGAGGTTGCTTATTTTGCGTTATTAATATTTTGTATTTTGTTGTTTTCTGTTTTATTTTCAACAGTTTCAATAATTGAATTGCCTTAATATAACAGTATTCTAAAACAGTAAAAGTATTCTTTGCTAATTCCGCAGTTCATTTACAAAACTGTATGTTGAAATTTCTTTAATTAATAAATAATTAATAATTAATAAATTGTTGAATACAGGCGAAATTAAAATTCATAAATAATAACACTAAATTGTTGAATACAGGCGGAATTAAAAATGCCCTTCAAAAAAGGAAAAAATGTTAAACAAACAAAAATTACTGATACAATGGGAATTGAGACCAAAGAAGCACAGGCTAGTCCTAAACTAAAGCAGGATATAAATTTGCAAGAAAAGTAAGTTAAAGTGAATTAATAAAAGAAATGCTAAAATAATTTATTTATTTCAGATTCAGACCCCGTGAAGAATCAAAAATACGATCAGTCTTTCCAGTTACGATCAATGAGTTCTGTTCGTTAAATGCGGTTTTTTCTTTCTTTAAAGTTTCAAAGAATATTTCATTTATTTATCTCTAATATTACTTATCATATACAACATATTTTTAAATGTAATTAGAACAAAACTCAAACAAATTTACTGCACAACACGAAACACAACCGAACACGACGGATGCCCGTACAACAAGAAGAATGAAAAAACTTGCTAACCATTAAAAGCAGCCCACACACAGTGGTTGCCAGATTGATATAGATAATTTTAAACATTTCTCCCACCTAGACGTGGAGATACAACCGGATCTTGCGTCTATATTACTCGTGTGCTTCAGGACGTCCTTCAATGTCGATTGGTAAAACAGAGATCTTCGTAATTGGCCGTTTCACAATGGCGGACTGTGTTTGTATGGTTACGACCCGAACAGCACCGTCCGTGCCAGGATGGACTTGGATAATGCGGCCAAGCAACCAGGAGCTTGGAGGCAATCGTTCATCTCGAAGTAGGACCAGTTGACCGGTTGCGACATTTGTTTGGCTTTTAGTCCATTTGTTTCTGGCATGTAATTGTGTTAAATATTCTTGGGACCAACGGCGCCAAAAGTCTTGATACATCTGGCTTAACATCTTCCATCGGAATAGTACACCAATCTTTGTATTTAGCAAATTAGGTTCAGGTACGGCAGCTGGTGCTCGTCCAATCAAAAAGTGTCCTGGTGTCAACGCTGATAAGTCTGTGGGGTCATCAGATAGAGCCGTAAGCGGCCGCGAATTTAAACAATTTTCGACTTGTTTTAATAACGTGTAAAATTCTTCAAAAGTTAAAGTTGCCGTGTTTACTACACGCTTAAGATGAAATTTCATGCTTTTTACTCCTGCCTCCCATAGGCCACCAAAATGAGGCGCTGCGAGTGGTATAAAGTGCCAATTTATGCCAACGGTTGATGCAAACACAGACCCAGCTTCAATTTGTTTTTTAAATAATTTAATTTCATCTTTCATTAAAGCATCAGCACCGACAAAGGATGTACCACGATCGATGTACATATCTGAGCATATGCCACGGACTGATACAAATCGCTTTAACGCTGCTAGAAATGTTTCAGATGTCATATCACTCACAAGTTCCAAATGAATAGCTCGTGTAATAAAACATATAAATAGAGCCACATACCCCTTGTAAGTACGATGGCCTCTCCCTCTTGTCGCTCTCACATTAAATGGACCAGCATAATCCACGCCCGTGTGCATGAATGGCTGTGATATATTACACCGTGCTGGAGGTAAGTTACCCATAAGTTGTGCTTGCGGTCGACAGGCTTGACGAAAACATGTAATGCATTTGTTAATCACTCTCTTCACAGCGGATCTTCCTTCAATAACCCAAAATTGCCGTCGCATATATGCTAATGTTGTTTGAGTTCCGCCATGTAATGTTCGACTATGAGCGTGATTAATAATCAACGTAGTAAAATCATGACATTTGGGTAATATCATTGGACATCGTTCATCTGAAGGAATATTCGCATTTTGCAGTCGTCCATTTAGACGCATAATTCCGTCGGAATCAAGCTTCGGATTCAATTTAAACAATTTACTTGATTTGTTGATTGGATTGCCTTTCCGTAAAGCGGCATAATCGTTGGTAAACTCGGTCCTTTGTACAATTGTTACTAATTTTTTAAGAACCGTATAACGTTCTTGCCAAGTGCAGAAACTTTCATCCCTACGCATCCTTTTTTGACACATATGAATAAAACGTAGGCATTGCGCCACGACTACGAGTAATTTGTCAAGAGTAGCATATCGTCCAAATATTTCCCACACTTCTGTTGATAACTGCGTAGTTAATGAGTTAATCTCTTTTTTCTCAGGTAAACTGTCAGCAGTATGATTGATTTGGTGGTTAGGCCACATTTTCTCATTTAAGCGAAGCCAAGATGGTCCATACCACCACATCAGATTATCTTTTAGTTGCAAAACGGTACTGCCTCGTGATGCACAATCAGCCGGATTATCCTTTGTTGCAATATACCTCCAGTCTTCAATATTTGTCATTGACTGAATTTGTGACACTCTGTTTGCCACGAACTGCTTCAATTTGCCTGGATCAGTTCTAATCCACCACAGTGTGGTTGTATTATCAGTCCACAAAATACAGCGTGATGGTTGACACTTAAATGTTCCTTTTACCTTGTGTAGAAGTTTTGCTGCTAGCAATGCTGCACATAATTCTAAACGTTGTATAGACGTTTCTTTCAACGGGGCTACCTTAGTTTTACTAATAAGCAAATTTACAAAACTGGTCGTACCGATGGTTGTTTTCGCATATACTGCAGCCGCATATGCTTGATTTGATGAATCACCAAATGCGTGTAATTCAATTGCACTTGTCGAAGTGGTGTTTATCCAACGTGGGATTCGAATGTGATGTAATTGTTGTAAGTCAATACGAAAGTTATGCCAAATGTTTGCCATCTCTATTGACAAGGGATCATCCCAATCGGATCCAGTACGCCAGAGTTGTTGCAGAAACATCTTTCCTCGAATGATAACCGGAGCCAAGAACCCAAGTGGATCAAATAACTTCGATATGTCAGACAACATTAGTCGTTTTGTGTAATGATGGTTGTCACAAGTTACATTGACGCTGTAACCAAAACTGTCGGATTTTGTATACCAAGTAAGACCAAGTGTCTTAGTTTTATACTCGGTGTTAATTTCCACATCGTCGGCGTGAGCTTTTACGTCCTCAGTCAGAGTGCTTAAAACGTCATTTGAATTCGAATTAAATTTACGTAAAGTGAAGCCTGCAGTTGCTAGAAGCTCCTGAAGTTCGTGCAATTTTTCTGCAGCTTCGATTGGAGTGTCTCCACCTGATAGTACGTCATCAATGTAAAATTCATTTAGAATCGATTCAGCTGCCCGTGGAAAACGAGTTTGCTCCTCTTTTGCCAGAGTACGCAATACTTTGATGGCAAGATATGGAGCACAATTAGTCCCATATGTTAAAGTGAGCAACCGGAACGTTGTAGGGGCGTCCCCGTGTCGAACGCGCCACATTATTCGTTGCAAATCCACATCTTTGCTATCAACAAGAATTTGCCTGTACATTTTCTCGATATCTCCTGTAAACACTATAGGGTAATGCCGCCATTGCAAGATGATATTTGATAGATCATTTTGTAATCTGGGACCTATATGCAGACAATCATTAAGAGATATTCCGCTCAAACATTTATTAGAAGCATTGAAGACTACGCGAAGCTTCGTTGTAGAACTCGATGCTTTATAGACACCATGGTGAGGAAGATAACATGTTGAAGCTACATCATACGAGTGTGGCACCACTTCCATATGGCCACAGGTCTGATATTCGTCCATGAAATCTTGGTAGAGTTTGTACATATCCGGATCTCGGGTTAATCGCTGTAACGTGCTGTTTAATAATGCAAGTGCATTTAGTTTACTTGACTTAAGTGTTGCCAAATCAGCTTTCTGCTTGATTGGTAGTCTAACCACATATCGACCCGTTGCGTTGCGTACAGTTGTACGCTCAAAAAAATCTTCACAGTACATTTCATCTTTTGTTAACGGAGCGTGGTTTGTTATTTCTTCCAATTCCCAAAATTTATGTAGCATTTCGTGCAATGTTGCCCGAGTATGACAGCAATTAACTTGTCCTTTCACTGAAATACCCTTTCGTCGCGACAGTCCACCAAAAATTACCCAACCGAGTTGCGTATATTGGGCAACAATATTGTTAGTTGGATGCCGTTTTAGTCGCTCATAGACAATAGCAGCATAATCTGAAGCGCTCAAAATCATATCGACTGCCCCCGGAACCTGTAATTGAGGATCAGCTAAATCTAAATTCATGAACTCACCAAGTGCTTCTTTCGGTATGGGAATGGTTGGGGTAACGCTACCCACTCGTGGAAGTATTAGTGCAACACAATTCATGTTGAAATCGGATTTTAACGAATGGATTGTAAATGAAACCATTCCTCTTGAATTGGCGACCCTTTCACCATTTGCACCACTCACCGGCACTATGACATTTGTTTTGTCCAGTTTTAACCGCTGCACGATGAATTCGCTGACAAACGTTGCTTCCGCCGCGCTATCCAAAAGAGCTCGCACAATAAGCTTCTGACCAGAAGGACTCCTTACCTCTATCAATGCAGTGCCAATTAAAACAGTCTGTAGATGTAAAGTTCGAGC
>NW_024031600.1:0-16558 GCF_002237135.1 Teleopsis dalmanni
AAAATTAGATATAAAACCAAACTATCAGGACTATCTAATGTAAACATGGCTACATCGAATTCAAAAGTATTTATGGAAATATCATCGAGATTCAATAATAAAAATAAAGTTAAAGGAGAATTTTTGGTGATATCCCATCTAATAAAATTATTGCCAGAAGAACCAATAGAAGTTGAAGACGCTGTTTGGGATACTTATAAGTTGGCGGATCCTGAATTTAATAAAAGCGATCGTATTGATTTAATAATAGGAAGCGATCTTTATCCAAAAATAATAAAAGAAGGTATTAAAAAATATAACGATGTAGTCGGACAAGAAACTATATTTGGGTGGATAATATCTGGTCAATTACCAACAAATACAATAAAAAATCAAGCAATATCAGCTTTAAATTTAGAGCGATTTTGGGAAATAGACGATGAAAACAACACAAACTTACAAGAAGATGAAAAATGTCAAGAACTATATAAAACAACTACAACAAGAGATACAGACGGTAGATACTTGGTGCAAATCCCATTTAAAGAAGAAGTGTCTTTAGGGAATTCTAGAAAACAAGCAGTAGCAAGACTAATCAACCTAGAGAAGAAAATGAAGAAAGAAATTAAGTCAGAATACATAGAGTTTATGCGAGAATACGAACGTTTAGGTCATATGGTCAAAGCAGAAAATGAAAATGAAGGGTTGTACTATATGCCTCATCAGGCTGTAATCAGAGAAGCAAGTTCAACAACGAAACTACGTGTAGTTTTTGATGCGTCCGCTAAAACAACAAATGGAAATAGTCTTAATAATATCATGATGACCGGACCGCGATTACAAAAAGACATATTTGACATAATAATAAAATGGAGGTTATGGAAATTCGTGGTGACAGCAGATGTGGAAAAAATGTATAGACAAATAAAAATTGCAGAAGAGCATCAAGATTATCAACGTATACTTTGGAGAGAAAATCCAACAGACAGAATTGCGGAATTTAAATTAACCACAGTTACTTATGGAACTGCTTCGGCCCCATTTTTAGCAGTTCGCACATTACAACAAATTGCTGAGGACTATAATGGAGACATTCTTATTAAAAATACAATTAAAGATGATTTTTATATGGATGACTTATTGACTGGCGCTGATACAAAATTAGATTGTAGAAATAAAATCAATACAATTTTCAAATGTTTAAGCAGCGCTGGATTTAAATTGCGGAAATGGATGTCCAATAATCAATCAATCTTGAAAAATCTTCCCATTGACGCCGAAAATAAAATACTGTGCATAGAGGAAGATAATTCAATAAAAACACTAGGATTGAAATGGAATCCAAAAAAGGATGAATTCCAATTCACAATAAATATATTATCAAATGAGAAAATAACTAAAAGAATGGTATTGTCAATATACGCAAAAATTTTTGACCCATTAGGTTGGTTAACACCAATAACAATTATCGCAAAATTATTTATTCAAAAACTTTGGCAATTAAAATATGATTGGGATGAAAACTTAAATGAGCAAATTCATAATGAATTCGAAGAATATAATAAAAGTATACAAACTCGAATTCCAAGATGGATGGGAGTCTCGAGTTCAGATAATTGGGAGTTACATGGATTCTCGGATGCATCTGAAGCCGCTTATGCAGCGGTAATATACATCAAAATCGGTTTACATATAAACCTATTGACTGCAAAGAGCAAAGTAGCACCAATAAAAAACAAGAAGACTATTCCCAAGCTAGAACTATGTGGAGCTCACTTATTAGCAAAACTAATGAGTAAAATAATTAAAATTTTAAATACAAATCCAAAAACTTATTGTTGGAGCGATTCTGCAATCACGTTATGGTGGCTAAAAGAACCAAAAAACAAAGAGAAGTTTGTAAGAACTCGTGCAACAGAAATTAAAAATTTAATTCCAGAAACTGAATGGCGTCATATAAGATCAAAAGATAATCCAGCTGATATAGCACCTAGAGGCATCTGTGCAAACAAATTGAAAGATTACATGCTATGGTGGCATGGGCCTGCATGGTTAGTAAAACCAAAGGAAGAATGGCCAAATGATGAAAAATTAAATGGAATGTCAACAGTTATCACGACTTTAATTTCAGATAATAATTTTTTGAGCGATTTGATAGAAAAAATATCAAAATTATCAAAACTAGAAAGAACCATGGCATATGTTTTACGATTTATTAACTGTTTGAAAAATAAATCAAAAAATTCAAATCATTTATCAAAGGAAGAACTAGATGAAGCAAGAAATAAAATAATTCGTCAGCACCAACTTACACATTTTTCTTCAGAAATATCAAGCATTAAACAAGGGAAGGAAATAATAATGAATAGCAAACTAATTCAATTACGACCATTTATAGATAAAAATGGAATATTAAGAGTAGGAGGAAGACTACAAAACGCGAACATTACATATAATCAAAAACATCCAGTGATTCTAGCTAAAGATCGATATTCAGAATTAGTAATATATCAAGCACATCAATCAACACTACATGGTGGGCAATCATCGATGGAAACACATATAAAACGACGATTTTGGATATTAGGAATGAGGAAAACTATAAAAAAGATATGCCACAAGTGTATAAGATGCATTCGATTCAATCAAAATTTTGCTAAACAAATAATGGGATATATACCTAGTTACAAAATAAATGTATCCCATCCATTCGAACACACAGGTATTGATTACGCAGGACCCATATACATGAGGTATTCTAAAGGTCGCGGCCAAAAATCATTCAAAGGTTACATCGCAGTATTTGTATGCATGTGCACAAAAGCAATTCATTTAGAGGCAGTAAGCGACTTATCATCAGAAGCATTTATAGCTGCATTAAAAAGGTTCTTTTCAAGGCGTGGGAAGAGTGCACATTTATATTCAGATAATGGCACTAATTTTATTGGCGCATTAAAAAAATTAGATAAAGAGTTTGGAAATGCGATCAAAAATAATACATCGATGGTACCAATTCTTGCAGCAGAAAAAATTAAATGGCATTTTATTCCTCCGGCAAGTCCGCATTTTGGCGGTATATGGGAAGCTGCTGTAAAATCCGTAAAATATCATTTGAAGCGCGTAATAGGTGAAACAAAACTAACATTTGAAGAGATGACTACACTTCTGAATCAAATTGAAGCAGTACTCAATTCACGACCACTTTGTTATACAAGTAGCGATATAGACAGTATTGATGTTCTTACACCTGGACATTTCTTAATTGGTCGTCCAATATTAGACGAACCAGAAACTGAAGTCAAAAATAATATAAGTTTAATAGACCGTTGGAAACTTGTACAAAAAATTAAAACAGATTTTTGGAAAAAATGGAAAAATGAATATGTCACGTCTCTACAAAAACGAAACAAATGGTTTAGAGAAAAACCGAACTTAGCAGAGGGGCAAGTAGTAATTATTAAAGACGAAAATACCGCGCCTACTAGATGGCCATTAGGAAAAATTACAGAAGTATTTAAAGGTAAGGATGGAAAAGTACGAGTAGTAGAGCTTAAAACTAAAAATGGAAAATTAAAAAGACCAATTCACAAACTTTGCTCCTTGATGGATTCTGACACAATCTATGATAAGAACCAGGCGAAAACAGACGAAGCTTATTGCAACTTAAACATAAAATCAAACGTAAAATTAAGAACCACAAAGCTAGCATGGGCCACCTTGTATTTTTTAATGTTATGTGTTTTACCAACAGTAAAAGCAGTGGTAAAATCATCAGTTGCGTCAGTACATGAACTAAATAATAAAACAACGTTATATTTGGACATGATTGGAGAAGTCACTTCAGAAACATCAGCTTGGAATCTAATAATATATTATGATATGCAACCATACTTTGATATGGCTAAAAACGCAGAGGATATTCTTAGCAAAGCTAATAATATATGTCCCAAATTACTAAATTTTGCTGACCAATGTAAGAATATATTAAATACAATGCTGAGAAAATTATCAGATATAAACGATGGTAATAAGTTATTTATATGGTCTGTACGAGAAAGGAGAAAAAGAGCGCCGTTGGCATTCATTGGTTCATTTTATCACCTCCTATTTGGAATGATGGATGAAGATGACCGAAAAGCTTTAGAAGAAGATATGAATAATCTTCTAGAAAATCAACATAATTTAAAAAAGATGACTGAAAGACAAACGTCGGTAGTAGAAACAACAGTAAATATATTAAAACGCACATCTGAAGAAATTCAGCAACAATACAATGAAATTCATGAAAGAGTTGAATCCATAAACACTGCTTTGAATGAAACTTATCTTGTTTATAAGGAATCAATAAATTTTTTTATGGTAGCAAGACAGTTATCAGATATGATAGAAGAATGTTCTCAAATTCAATCTGAAGTAATGGAACTCTTAATGGACGTTAACCATGGAAAATTAAATCCAGCACTTATAAAACCATCACAGTTACATCGCGAAATAATAAAAATAAGAGATATAATTCCCGAAAATCAAATGCTACCTGGTAAAAAAACTGGAACGGAGTTAGAATCCATATACAAGTTATTAAAAGCAAAAGGGCTATTTATTGGAAACAAATTAGTAATTAACGCAAAAATTCCACTGTTCAGCAAGCAATCATCTACTATATATAAAATAATACCTATATCAATCAATCAAGGTGTAAAATATATAATTCCGAAAGTTATGTCATCATTTTTACTACATAATCTCGAAATAAATGCATATCAATTGATGGATCCTCTGACATGGAGTCAATGCAACAAGATAGAAGAACAACAATTTACTTGTGAAGGTAATTTTCCGTGGAAGGATGCAAACGATAATTCTTGTGAAATATCACCACTAAAACCAACTAATCAAGACAATTGTCACTACGAAGAAGTAAATAATTCTTCCATTTGGGTCAAATTATACCGACAGAATAGTTGGATATTCAAAACTTTTAGACAAGAATCTGCCCACATTAGATGCTCAAATTCAATAGAAGAAATAATAACTCTATCAGGTCAAGGCATTCTATCACTAACAGAAGGATGTATGGCACGCATAAGAGAAACAACATTAACATCCTCTAGTAATCTGCAAAGCTCCACGATAGTAGAAGTAATCAAGCCAGTTACTAAAGATGCAATTATAATAAATAATAGTAATATAAAACCCTGGCACCATTGGAAAATAAATAACAAAGAAGAAATTAATCAAATAAATAAGCAACTAAACGATATAAAGAGTAACGCAGTGAAGCTAAAAGATTTGCATTTTCATCACGTATCTGGGCACGCAGCACTTGGGTTAACTTCAATAGTGATAATAGGAATAATAATCTACCTAGTTCGAGCAACAATAAGAAGAAGACAACTACTAGCTATTGCAATTTCTACCCGCCGGCAGAATGTTCAGGAGTGAACATAGATTATAAGTTATGAAAAATTGTACGAAATTTAAAAATATACTTTCATGCATAATGTTAATACAATCCTATTATATTATTTTTAAAAAAAAAATTATTATATTTAATTCAACCTTTTGTAACTATGTCAGATTATATTTTATTATATATTGAAATAACTATTTTGCAGAATCCACGACTCTGCGTTTTAAATGAGATGGCAGTATGTTCAAGAATGAACATTGTTTTAATTTATATACCATAATGTTAATTATATAATCTTATTATTTTATATTATCTGTTAAAATTATATTTTATTTAATTCGATCTTTACATGACTCTGCATTTAAAAGTTCTGGCAGAATGTTCAATAATGAACATGTTATTTTAGGACATACAATCCTAAAACTATTAAAATTAAAATTGTATCTTTTTTCAAACGCTGGCAGGATGTGCCTAAATTTATAGTTATTTATTTATGTCTGTTATCGTTTAAATTCTTAGAATTAAATAAGAAGGAAAAAACACGGGTAATAAAAAAATTCCAAAACTAAAGATATTGAAGAATATTAAACACATTTTAAAATACATGGCACCGTATCGATAATAAAAATATAATTGTAAAATAATAAAAATCCTACGTGCCAGAATTTTATGAACCTTTGCGACAGCAATAAAATGCAACTAAAATTATACAGTCCACTAAAATAAATGATAACAGGCAACAAATTATTTCAACCCTTATTTGTAAATGTAGTTAAGTTATGTTAAGACAATTTTGTATAAATAGAGAATAATTTTCAAAATAAAATCAGTATCAAACGAATACTCAAGCCTTTTATTTGACAGTTAGTCCACCTCGACATATTTTTCGCGCAAAAACTTAAATTTATTACTTGTATTGATGCTTATTCAAAATATCTGTTCATTAAACAAATTGAAGATAAAACAAAACTAGATGAAAAAGTTTTGGAACTTTTACAGTCATTCCCAGAGGCAAAACAAATTACCTTAGATAACGAACCAGGGTTCTCGACACCTCAGTTTAAGTCATTAATGGAACGAATGGGTATTAACATTTATTATTGTGACCCACAGCATAGTTCAACGAACGGACAGGTCGAAAGAGTTCATTCAACGGTAATCGAAATAGCAAGATGCTTAAGACAGGAATTTAGTATTGTAAACGATTTAGAGGTTATATTTAGAGCTGTTCAACAATATAACAAGACAATTCATACGGTTACTAACTACAGACCGCAAGATATATTATATAATAAAATAGACCATCCTGATATACCAGAAAAATTAGCAAAAGCACAGGAAACTATATTAAAAAGAAACGACAAATTAAAAGGTATAAACATATAAACATATAAACCTAACGAAACAATTTATGAAAAGGTAGGAGGTAAAAGAAACAAGTTAGATGTAAAATACAAAAAACAGAAAGTAAAAGAAGACCTAGGGAAGAAAGTTAAAATTCATTATAGAAACAGAATAGTACATAAAGATAATATACGAACTTAATTTTACAGACAATGGACCTATTAATCATTGCACTTATCACTTTATTCGGAATCGCGAAAACAGAAATAATTGACTACACGAGAGAAGATTACGTACTAGTAGACAACGGCGATGCAGTAATTTACGAAAAGTTTGGTGACATTTTTCATATAACAAATTTAACATACATTAAGGAAATAGTGGAAACAACTAGAAATGAAATTAACGAAAACATCGTTGTTAGATTAGAAACGCAAAATAATAAATCTGTGACACAGACTGACAATTTAGACATACAATTAGAGCTACATTTGATAGACACGATATTATCACAATTACAAAAGACTAACCATAGAAGAAAAAGAGGAATTAACGAACTAGGCACACTTTGGAAATGGATAGCAGGGTCCCCAGATCATGATGATCTGGTAACTATTAATAACAAATTAAACGAACTGGCAGAAAACAGCAACAAACAATTAACAACCAACTCACAAATATTTAAAGCTCTATTCAGTATGGAAAAAATGATTCAAAATTTAGAAAATAGTTCGCGCAAGACAAAAGTAACGAAACAAACAAACAGACTAATACTAATTGAATTACAGAACCTATTACAAACAGTTACGCTAGCCAAAGCAGGTATATAAAACACAGCGATACTAGATTTAAAAGAAATCCAAGACATAATCAAACACGAGAATACCAGAGTCACCTTAACAGATTTAATGGACGTATCCAAATTCAAAATTTTACAAAACCCAGATTTAATAGTAATACATATTACATATTCTATAATCAAAACCAATTGTAAACTATATGAAAGTAGAGCTATAAGTAAGAAAGATGGCAAATTATTAATTGAGAAAGAAGTCGTAAGATGTAATAATATATTTCAAAATGTTCAAATTTGTAAAATAGAATTAAGTAATAATTTTTGTAAACTATCATTAAATGAGAGCTGCTTAACAAACCTACTAAATCACCGTAAAGCATCATGCACTAAAATAAAAGAAAAGAATAGAAATTTAGAATTAATAAAGATGGTGCAATCCTAGTCTCAGGCAATCACGAAGTTGATGAACACACCCTAGAAGGAGTGTACCTAGTTACCTTTGAGACCAATGTAACAATAGACAATATTACATATATAAACCAAAAAACCGTAATTAATAACTATCTGAAGATGAACCATCCAAATAATTTCGAGATAATAAAGTATATAGAAAGTCATAATGAAGAACTTCAACTTGAAAACATAAACTTAATTACAACATCAAAACAACACTTCAAGGAACATCCTATTACCTCATCAACTCTACTCTTAGCAACAATTTTTATTATCGCATATGGCAGCCATAAACTAAGCAGACACATAAAACAGTCTAGACGTAAACAAAATTCTTCAAAGCCTAGACATAAACAGCCTGACGAAATCATTGCAGAAATGAATCATCAAATAAACGAAATTTGTGAACAACTTCAAAAACAACAGAGTTGTGAGACATCCGCTGTATAAGAGCAGTTATTTCAATTTATTTAAAGAAACGGGACGTTTCTCTTTAAGAAAGAGGGGTGTTATCGCACGCTCTCACTTTGTAGGGTTAAGTATAAAACATAAAGTTATTTTGTAAGAGAAAATATAGAGAATAAGTTAGAATTTAAATTATGATCTGAGCAAGCTTTGAGTGAAAAGCTTTATTTGTAAGCTCAGATTATTTGAATATAAAAGTAGGAGCATTGCTCACTTAGATTAGATTCATGTACGGTTATGATACGATTAAATGTAAATGCTATTGATTAAATAAAATATTTTTTAAAATATAACCGGACTTATAATCTCATTAATTTATATATATATATTAGGGTGCCATTAAGGTATATGGGCAATTTTTTTTTCGTAAAATCGGTTGACGGCACCCCCCAGATTGGTTCATTTTACTAAAAAAATAATCTGTGTAAAATTTTAGTTCAATGGGATAAGTGGAAATGGTGCCCCAAGAGCCTCAAAGATTGAAAAATAACGATTTTTTCCATAAAATTCATCTTTCTTAAAATTAATCCGACATATTTAATTTTACATAAAAACTGTCTTCCTAAAAGTTATAGATCTATTAAAAATAAACAATTTACTCATACAAATACAAGCTGAAATCTCCCTATTAAATTTAGGTAAGTTCAATGAATGAATTGTCTACTAAATTTGCTACAAAATAAGTCCAATACTTGTATAGATAACACTATAGATATAAACATAAGTGAGTTTCTGTATTATTCATTAGAATGCGAAGTGAATTTTAATTCAAAGTGATTACATTAAAAAGTGTAAAGTCTCAAAGCCCAAATGTTGAACTATTTCAACGATTTCAGAAGTTTTGGCCGAAAATAAACGTTGATAAGTTTACAGTCGGCTTAGAAAATGAAAAAGTAAGAAAATCGTTAAATATGGATGATGTGTTACGAATTACAAGTTTCCTTTATAAGATTCGTAAGGATAACCAACCAAGAGATGATTATAAGGAACTTCTGGAACTTGCATTAATGTTTTTACGAGAAAAGCCGAACTGTACCATAAAGTACCGAACCATAAAGTATCGACCTCCTGGAGCTATACATCATGCAAGATGGATAGTGAAAGTCATGCATGTATTAAAAATATTTTTATTTAGGAAAGAGTTCAAATTATCTACAGAAGAAGAAAATGCTCTTTTCCATATATGTATATTTATTACTAAAGTGTATGTTGAAGTATGGTTTAATGCTTTGTCATCAGTCAAAGCTCATTTTCAAGATTTTAATCTTCTTTCTATTCTCAGTCAATATCAAAAAATTGTATTTGGTATTTAAGCTCAAAGCTTGTTCATTTTGCTTTTTTGGATTTAAATATATCACCTGAGACAAAGAAAAAGATGGTTTCAAATTTGAATATAGATAGTGATGACAAGGAAGTCAGGAGAGTATCAATAGATCGCGCAAAAATAACTGAAGGTAATAAGGATACTTTGCTCCAGCAACTTTAACTAAAATAATAAAAATTATGTCGGACAAACCTAGAATTAGTACTTTTTTATTATTAGAAAGATTAAATTTTGGAAATATTGAATTTATTTTAAATTTTTTAGAAATATCAAATTTTTTGTAAAGCTGAAGCGGACAATTACATTCATAGTACTTTCAAAGCTAGCAATCGGGTGACTTCAACTTATTTTTTGTTTTATTCAATAACTATTAGAAATACAGAAAAACTTTGTATGAGTGAATTATTTATTTTAAATAGATCTATAACTTTTAGGAAGACAGTTTTTATGTAAAATTAAATATGTCGGAGATATAAGCAATCAAAGATGAATTTTATGGAAAAAATCGTTATTTTTCAATCTTTGAGGCTCTTGGGGCACCATTTCCACTTATCCCATTGAACTAAAATTTTACACAGATTATTTTTTTAGTAAAATGAACCGATCTGGGGGGTGCCGCGAGCAATTTTTCGACTTTCGAAAATTAATGGCACCCTAATAATATATATATAATTTAGTTAAACATAAATTAAGAAAAGAAATTTAAATAATTAAAAACATATTTTTTTGTTTTGATATATAACAATTTATTTTATAAATAAGTAGTAATTGAAGTGAATTTAAAAGCAAATGTTGTTTAAATCAATATCGGTAAATGAAACAAGTGCATATAATTTTTATACAATGTAAAAGTTTAAGGAAAATAATTACATATAAATTACAAAAATGATTGAAAAACCTTAAAAGAAATTAATTTATAAACTATACATATGAATGATATATAATGGTTTAAAATACATAAAAGCACCACAACATCAAAGAAAATTTCTATAAACTCAAATAATTTAGAGTTTCATTTGTTTCAAATACATTTTTTTTCTTAATAGTTTCAACCAAACACAAACAACATATATATCTCGAAAAGACGGATTCTTTCCATATGGGCGAAAGAGATTGCAGACCAAATAAACAGTTTTAAAATGCCTTATTTTAATTTCTCTTTGAAGTCTAGCACTAAATCCATTTCAATTTACATTATCCTAACCTCATATAAGAAAAAATTTTACAAGATTTTGTTCTAAAAGCCTAATGTGGAAGTGTTTTGTCCGAATAATATTATGTACACTATACACTATTAAACGTGTCATTTCAATATCAAAGAACATATTTATTGCCACCACTGTAAATGACAGTTATCAAATGACAACTAAAAAACAAATAAAGTAAATGGAGGAAATTACTTAAATTTAAAAGTAAAGTAAATTATTTATAATCTAACAATATCAACTTACAATGAATTTATAAGATAAATTGACAATGTAAATTTAAAATGAAATCAGTTGCACTTAACAACAAAACTGATCCAAAAGTTATTAAAAATGAATCAGTAACAATTAAAAAGATTAATACGACGTACATATATCATTTGAAAGAAATTATTACTGGAAAAATTAAACAAGTGCCAGAGAGATGAATCGATTTTTGGTGATTATATAGTTGGCATCTTGGAGAGTGATGAAATGCATGAATAAAAAGCAGATACTTTACAGGAACTGTTAGGTGCAGTGGTGGTGAGTTTGTGGCAATAATATTAAGCATATATAACATTACTTTAATCCTGTTTTAGGGTGATACAAGTTAATTTTAGTTAAAATGATATGAGGAAAAAGCATGAAAAATATAACCTGTTAACAAGGCACTCCAATATATAGAGGAAGAGCGTCAGACACGTAAGTAAATGTTAGCACATTATTCAAAGGTGATACCAACAAAATATTTAAATTGTGAAATTATTGAGAAAGTAGGATTATAATATGTAAAAAAGGGACAAAGTTCTGATAGTTAACGTATTGATTGTATAGTGACTTGAAAGATTAATAACCTCCATTACGAATATTGAAACTCCAGCAAGAACACTTCAGCAATATTAGTCTATAAATTTCATTGTTAACTAAAATCGTCAGTTGATTAAGTTTATTTAAGAAATTAACAAATAAAAGTGTTAACTGAAATAGGCCAACGATTCTATTGTATTATCTGTTGTTGTTGTTGTTGTTGTTGTTGTTGTTGTTGTTGTTGTTGTTGTTGCTGTTCTTGTTGCTACTGCTGTAACAAAATGCCCATTTCACAGCAAACACACAAAAGGTTGACAAGACTTTGTACATGGAATGAGATGAGGAAGAAAGTATAAAAACACGATGTAGGTACCGGTATGAAAGTTGTATTTAACATGCGTCCAGGTGAAATGCCTGCACTTGTCTATAGCAGTTTTGTAACTTCAAAATATCTTGATAATATTATTAATAAATTTAAATTTTGTTATTACTAGAGAGCACCTAGTCTAAGTTTAATAAGAATTAAGCTGTTTTTATATTTTTCACATATATGTAAGTTTTGTGTAATATAGTAAAGTTAGTACCTTTTAGGTAGTAAAAAGATATCGGAAAACATATTCCCTATGGGTTGAATAATATAAAACTTTATTTCAATAATCCGATATTATCCAACATAACATATCTGCTTCAACATAAAAGAGTCTGTCTGTTTTCGAGGGATAAAAATGAGAACATTTGAAAAAATATTCAAAGTCATTTCTTTATCAATTCAAATACTGAAAAACGGAAGAACTGACAATATGATATATATTAATATTAATATATTTTCTATATTTCACCCTTAAGTTCCTCTGCAATGAATCACATACCATATTTACTTAACATGAACCTCTGCCAAACAAATTGGTGTTATGCGGGTACCACACTGTCTACATATTATATTATTGAAGTTTTCACTTCATTATAAACTCAATTAATGTGCAACGATAAGAATAATTTTTAAATAAAATGAATAGTTCTGTGTCAATCGCAGAACAATAAATATAATAGTGTAAAGGTATAATATAGTGTGAAATAGTGTGAAAATAAAAAAGAACAATTTAATTTACAAAGGAAAAATGTACATATATTTGTATTTTAAAAATTATATACAATATAACAATATTTATGTCTCATTTAGATATAACTGAACGACATTACTGAGGATATTTTCTTAATAAAATAGAATACTAGAACAAGAAAAGTCACCAATGTTGCAAATTTTATTGTCCATTAAACTAGGGTTCTATCAATTCTGGAAAATAGTTTCATCGCTTATTATGGATTGTAGAAAGTAAAAATCTTTTCTATTATAAAAAGTATAACCGAATATGAAGCAATTTTTCGTTTAATTCATATGGTATTTTGAAGTTATCCTTTAATTTTCAATTGAACAATTTATTTATAAGTTTCTTATAAAATTGAGCGATTCTCCAAAATTAAACGAATGTAGTTTTTAAAGATAAATACGACGAAAATTACGAAGAAAACTGTTTTGCTAATGCAAAGGTTTTTGAATAGTACCAAATTATAACAAAAATATTTTATTTTTAAATTGATTATTAATTATTTTATAATTAAAATCATGGCATAACAAGTAAAAAATTATAAAATGTAACTGAGAGGTTTCGAACAGTAGTGAATTGTAAAAACGGAATTTTTAGTTAATTGAATTTTTGGCTGACCATACAGCTGTTTCGAGCGAATACCCCATCCTTTTAAATATTTTTAATGCTGACCTACCCCTTTCTTCACAATGCATTAGGCAAATCTGCTACGCAGATGATTGTCTCATCTACATGAGGTCCAACTTCCCCAGTTGAAACTACATTGAGCTTAACAATTACCTTAGGACTCTTTGTTTACTACGTTACTACGGTAAGTGGAAGATTAAGGTCAATGCCCTAAAAGGTGCCGTCTTCGCGATAGCCCTTATGGGCCAGTGTGCTAATCGCGTTTGTACCTTTAAAACCTCGGAATAAACTGTCGTATAAAAGGTGTGTTTTGGATACTGTCAAGATATCGGAAAATATAAGTCCGAGTGCAGTGCTGTTCGAAGACTTTTATGATTTTTATATGTGCGGGAGAAATTTTTTTGTACCTGTGAAGATTTTTTTTATTTTTGTAAATTTTCGTGAATTAAAATTGTAAATGAAAGGTACTGAAGGAGATTAAATAAAAAGATTCAAGATTTTTAACAATTAAAAACAATACATATCTTTGTTTAAATAGTGGTAATAAATTAACATATCAATGAAATACGTGTGATGAAATTAATCGAGCATAGGTGTTCCAACACTCATTTATAATAATTCCAACAATCATCTGCAATACTAAAAAGTTGGACTATATGAATAACGGCAGCATTATACACCGTTGAAATAATGAAATACCGAGACGGTGAACAGGTATTTAAAAAGTGACTGTTTGGATAAAAATAGAAGACGAAGTTTACAATCTGAGTATTCAGTCGATACTGATTTAATTTTAAAAAGTATGCTGTATTTATACAAAAATAATCTTAAAACTAACTTAACTAATTTACAATATTTATTACCTGTTATAGCTTGTTTGAGTGGACTGTATTGCATTACAAAAAAAAAGATATAATAAAATCCCGGCACGTAGGATTTTTATTATTTTACAAATATATTTTTATTATCGATACGGTGCCGTGTATCATAAAATGTATTTTAAAATGTGTTTAATATTCTACAATGTAACTATTTTAGTTTTGGGTTTTTTATTACCCGTGTTTTTTCCTTCGTATATAATTCTAAGCATTTAAACTATAACAGGCTTGGAATAATAAACTATCAATTTAAGGACATCCTGCCAGCGTGTTTAATATGCACAGTTGTGCATTATTTTAATTTTAATATAATTTTTTATGATTTTAAAGAGAAAACTGGCATTTGTCTTAAAATAACATGTTCATTATTGAACATATTGCCAGCGCCTTTATTAAGGCAGAATGGCTTAATATAAGATGAATATGAAATTGAATATTAGTAATTTGAATAATAATACATGTTCATTATTGAACATACTGTCAGCGCCTTAATTAAGGCAGCATGACTTAGTATAATATAAAAGTTTCATTCAATAATATAGTATATATAAGTTTTATAGGTATTTTCTTTTAACAAAACTTTTGTTTTTTAAGTATTTCAAAATAATTGTAGGATTTTAACATGGTAATATAGATTAAAAAAATTATATAAATTAACATGATTCATTATTTAATATATTTTTTTAAGATTAATTAATTAATTAAGATATAATATATAATAGATATATTAATAAACAAATATAGATTATGTTAATTGTTCATTTTTGAACAGTCTGCCGAGGGCCTTTAATAGAAATAGACAACAGTTTTCTTCTTATTAGCGCTGCTCGAGTTAGATAAATCACTATTACGATTATTGTGATTGTAGTTAATCCTAATGTCGTGTGCCCAGAAATGTGATGAAATTGTAAATCTTTTAGCTTTACTGTGTTACCCTTTATCTCATTTATTTTCTTATTTATTTGATTAATTTCTTCTTTGTTATTTATTTTCCAATGATGCCAAGGTTTTATATTACTATTATCAATCATAATTGCGTCTCTAATAACCGGCTTGAGCTCCTCTACTATCGCAGAGCTTTGCAGATTACTAGAGGATGTTAATGTTGTTCCTCTTATACGTGTCATACATCCTTCTGCTAGTGATAAAATGCCTTGACCTGATAAGTTTATTATATCTTCCATTGAATTTGAACATCTAATGTGGGCAGATTCTTGTTTAAAAGTTTTGAATATCCAACTATTCTGTCGATATAATTTGACCCAAATGGAAGAATTATTTACTTCTTCGTAGTGACAATTATCTTGATTAGTTGGTTTTAGTGGCGAAATTTCGCAAGAGTTATCGTTTGCATCTGTCCAAGGAAAATTACCTTCACAAGTAAATTGTTGCTCCGCTATCTTGCTGCATTGACTCCATGTCAAAGGATCCATCAATTGATAAGCATTTATTTCCAGATTATAGAGAAGAAATGATGACATAACTTTCGGAATTATATATTTTGTGCCTTGGTTTATGGGTATTGGTATTATTTTATATATAGTAGATGACTGCTTGCTGAACAGTGGAAGTTTTGCGTTAATCACTAATTTATTTCCAATGAATAACCCCTTTGCCTTTAATTGCTTATATATGGATTCTAACTCCGTTCCAGTTTTTTTACCAGGTAGTACTAGATTTTCGGGAATTTTATCTCTTATTTTTATTATTTCGTGATGTAACTGTGATGGTTTTATAAGAGCTGGGTTCAGTTTTCCATGATTAATGTCCATCAAAAGTTCAATAACTTCAGATTGAATGTGAGAACATTCTTCTATCATATCTGATAACTGTTTTGCTACCATGAAAAAGTTTATACATTCTCTATAGATCAGATAGGTTTCGTTCAAGGCAGTGTTAATGGATTCAACTCGTTTATGAATTTCATTGTATTGTAGCTGAATTTGTTCAGATGTGCGCTTTAATATATTTACTGTTGTTTCTACTACCGATGTTTGTCTTTCAGTCATCTGTTTTAAGTTGTGTTGATTCTCTAGTAGATTATTCATATCTTCTTCCAGCGCCTTTCGGTCATCTTCATCCATCATTCCGAATAGAAGGTGATAAAATGAACCAATAAATGCCAATGGTGCTCTCTTTCTTGTTTCTTTCACCGACCATATAAATAATTTATTATTATCTT
>NW_024031601.1:0-16551 GCF_002237135.1 Teleopsis dalmanni
AACCATTAAAATTAACGCTTTTTTCCATTCCGTAGGGATATGTACAAATTTTATTATGGCGTTAAAAATCTTTGTAATGAATAAGATTTCTACGAAGGGCAGATTTTGTAACATGATTGGAGTTATAGAATCATGTCCAGGTGCTTTTTTGCAGACAAGTTTTTCTTTGATGGTTACCTTGATATCGTTTGCGGAGATTTGTAAGTTGATAATATTATTATTAATATGTTGAGCTGGTAAATTTAAATTATTGGAGGGATTTGGTTGAAAAATATGACTGAGATGATTAGCAATTACATTAGCTTTTTCTTCGTCGCTGCGCGCCCATTCACCGCTGGAGTTTCTTAACGAAGGCACTGCTTCAACAGGTGTTTTTATAGTTTGATGAGCCTTCCAGAGTGATCCTTTGTTAGCCGTGTTTGGGAACAGCTTCTTAATATATTCGTATTGTTTGTTTTCTTTGTCTCTTGCAAGAGCGCTCTTTAGTCGATTTACGGCTTCTTTTAATTTAGTTTTGGTTGATGGGGATCTATTTTGTTACCAGTTTCGACGAAGTTTTCTTTTTAATTAAATAAAATGTATTCTTGAAAATTAAATAAAATATATTCTTAATCATTTAAACTGAAAAATAAAAAAAGTGTATTCTTAATCAAAAATTGGTCCTTCGAGCCGGATTATATTTGAATCATATTTAAACCCTATTTCGTTATGGCAGAGGAAATAAAGAAGTTAATCAACTTGCGTGGACGCCTTAAGAACTCAATTACTCGAGCACTTACTTACGGAATGTTTCTTCATTTCAGGAAAATGTGTTACTTAAAATCAACATTCCGCGCTTCTCAGGAAAACATACAGATTGGCCATCATTTAGAGATTTATTCACCAGCTCTGTTGACTCAAAGCAGAATCTTTCTTTTACGCAAAAATTTCACTACTTGAAATCTCTATTGAAGGACGAAGCTGCTGCTCTCATCAAACATATTCCAGTTACGGAAGCTGCTTACAGTACAGCGTGGACACGTTTACTGGAGTGTTTTGATCGCCCTAAGCACGTCGACACGGCATTTATTGAAAACTTTATGGCGTTTCCATCAACATCGAAGGAAAATTGTGCAATTTTGACGAGAATTTCTGATGGTGCAAACGAAACAAGAAGGGGCCTCGGCGTAGTTGGCCAAGCCAATCGTGATTGTTGGCTTATCCATTTGTTATTATCGAAGGTTGGCCCTGAATCTCATCGGAAATGGATACATGAAAGTCGAGGGGATGTTTCGTCGTCAATCTCTGAATTTTTCGAATTTTTGGATTCTCGCTGTGAAGAACTGTTTCAAATTTAAAACCTCAGGACAAATCAAAATCATCTCTCGTTTTTGTTGACAAAGAGTTACAAAAATGTGTCAAATGTAATTCAACTGAGCACAGCATACCTAAATGTAATGCATTTCTATCGATGTCTATCGATGAGTGCCGCGAGTTTCTGAAAAGTCACTCGCTATGTTTCAATTGCCTCAGATCGGGACATTCATCATACACATGTAATTCCAAATTTCGATGTAGAGAATGCCATAAGCGCCACCACACTCTTGTACATAAGTTGCAACAACAATTGCTTCATTAACATCAGTATCCACTGCGATATCCTCTGGCAAGCCATGGTCAATTGTTGCTAATGTTTCTCGTCCAGATATTTTGAATCCCACTAGTTGCCTGAAATCTTCGCCAACAGTAACCACTCTAACTTGTCATCAATGCTGTTACCAACAGCACTTTTTGACGTTCGCAACACTCAAAATAGATATGTTTCATGCCGTGACCTTCTTAATAGTGCGTCGGAACTAAGTTATATTTCGGAGCGATGTGTTCGGGCTCTTGGTCTACCTCCTTCACCTTCCCGTGTTGCTGTCTGGAATTATCTTCTGTTAAGGCTGAGACTACACGTGGCTGTTGTACACTCTATATGAAATCAAAGGTTTCCCAGAACACACTAGATGTAAGTGTTCATGTCTTGAGCAAGATCACATCAGCAATTCCTACGTCAAAAATCAATACTCCTACTATGAAGCAATTCAAGGACTTGAATCTTGCAGATCCATATTCTAATTCTTTATCACCGATTGATATTTTACTTAAAATATTAAATATTTTCCAAGTTTAGAAAATATTTACTTTTAACAAAATTTTCGACTCTTCTGGTAATCCTATTGCTGTATCAACAATATTCGGATGACTGGTGACATCAGTTCAGGCATCCATGGATAAAGTAGTATCGCGTCATGTAACTACGATTGATATAGATCGCTCGCTTCGAAAATTTTGGGAAATTTTGCATCCGTTGCTAGACGCAGAAAACGTTCACATAGAAACTCATTTTTTAGAAACGCACGCACAGAACTCTGACGGCAAATATATTGTGGAGCTTCCATTCAGGGAAAAGGGTATCAAATTCGGAAACACGCTTCAAGGGACTACATTAAGGTTTAATGCTGTTAAACGTCGTCTACTGAGGAACAGTCACCTTCGTAAGCAATGTACTGAGTTCATGCGTGAATATACTTGCCTGGGACACATGCGGGAACTTAAGCCTGATGAGGTTATTGCCAGTGATAGCCACAGTTTTTATATGCCGCATCATCCAATAATTGGACCAAAACTTCGTGTTGTTTTTGATAGCTTATTTCAAGATACTAGCGGAGTTATATGTTACTTAACAGTACGTTGCATACAGGTCCAGGTATACAACGAAATTTATTTGATGTTTGCCTTCGCTTTCGTATACATAAATATATATTCTCTGCTGATATAGTAAAAATGTTCCGCCAGATTTGGGTATAAGAAAATCATCGAAATTACTAACGAATTGTTTGGAGGGAAGATCCATCAGAAAAACTAACACATTTCCAATTCTGTACGGTTACTTATGGTACATCATGCGCACCATTTCTCTCTAGCTGTGAAAATTATTCTTGAAGATTTTTACGTTTACGATGTCATTACTGGTTCGCAGTCCTTGAGTGAACTAGAAAGAAAACGTGACGAGCTAATTCAACTTAGCTCGTCAAAAGGATTTAAACTTAGCAATTCAAAAGGATTTGGAATTCGCTTTAATTGCGTTGAAAAAAAAAACAAAACCCAAAAGCTTTATTTAACTATATATCTTTATTGAATCGCTTTAAATTAAAGCCTAACAATAAGTTTTAGAATCTTAAAGACTAATAACATTACATTACAAATTATTTTATATAAACATACTATAATGATACATATAATGATTTGTAAATTATTTCAAGGGGCCTCTGAATAAGTAGCCAGGGCTTATTTACCAAATATCACGGTGTGTAAGCTGAATTAATCAGGATAATCATTAGAAAAGTAGGTTGGCGGGTCTACCGTTCCGTTTTAGTCTAGAGGAAGTAGTCATATTAGCAAGAGGTCTAGCCAGCAGATTTACATGGTTTTCAAGATTAGAAATATGTTTCTGCCTTATTCTCTCGAATTCGACTTTAACCATCGGAACTCTTAAATCGAAATGTATGTTTTCATTTCTGATATACCAGGGTGCACCAGTTATCATTCTTAAGATCTTTGCTTGAGCTCTTTGCATGATTTCTACATTTGACGAACAGGCATTGCCATATAGCTGTAAGCCATACATCTAGATTGGCTTAATAACTTGGTTGTATAACAAGACTTTGTGCTCTAAACATAAGGGAGACTGATGACCGATTAGCCAGCGAAGGCTTAAAGCTTTGAGCTTCATTTGAGTCCTCTTTGTTTCAATATGCTTCCGCCAAGTTAAGCGTTTGTCAAGGTGAATACCAAGGTACGTCACTGTTTCTGTTTGCGGAACTACTATTCCGTTGAGAGTGATAGTTGGTGATGAGGATCTGTTAAGAGAGAATATTAAATGACGACATTTTTGCTCATTGACTTTAATTCGCCATAGTGATAACCAGCTTTCAATGGAGTACAAATGATTTTGCAGTTGACTAGAAGCGATTGCGGCATTCTTATGTCGGCACAAAATAGCGGTATCGTCAGCAAATGTTGATATTACTAAATTGGTATTTGTAGGGATATCTGAAGTAAAGATGAGGTACAAAAATGGACCAAGAACGTTTGCGGAACGTTTGATATCGTTTGCGGAGATTTGTAAGTTGATAATATTATTGTTAATATGTTGAGCTGGTAAATTCAAATTATTGAAGGGATTTGGTTGAAAAATTTGACTGAGATGGTTAGCAAATACATTAGCTTTTTCTTCGTCGCTGCGCGCCCATTCACCGCTGGAGTTTCTTAACGAAGGCACTGCTTCGACAGGTGTTTTTATAGTTTAATGAGCCTTCCAGAGTGATCCTTTGTTAGTCGTGTTTGGGGACAGCTTCTTAATATATTCGTATTGTTTGTTTTCTTTGTCTCTTGCAAGAGCGCTCTTTAGTCGATTTACGGCTTCTTTTAATTTAGATTTGGTTGATGGGGATCTATTTTGTTGCCATTCTCGACGAAGTTTTCTTTTTTCGGCTAGAAGTCTTTCGATTTCACTGTTGCTAAAATGCTGCTTATACCTGAGAAGGCAAATTTTGTGATGTAGAAATTTCGGCAGCTGAGGAGAGAATAAATAAAAGAACTAATATTTCTTTTTATACATAATACTCGGAAGTGAAACAATTGTCTACGAATTTTCTCAGTCTCCAATTTGTGAAAAGTTTCCCGCAAAAAAAAATAACCGATGTTTGCAATTGTTTGGACACTTTAATAAATTTACTTCATGAATGAAGTGTCCATGGAAGTCGCACGAAGTCCAAGGTAATGTCATTAATATACACGTTGTTTTATTAATTAATCGTTTACTTCTACACATTCCTACATAACAGGATCGATCGTGTCGATGTTGCCTGCAACATGGAACACACTCGTAAGAAATTTACATGTAGGCTCTTTTTTTTTTTTAGTTGGACTTACTTGTATTTCTGCGCCCAACGTGTGGCTTCGACCCACGCCCTATGTTAGAGTCTCATGCTCTACGGACTGAGCTACTAAACATATTGTTTATCTTGACTATTTTCTCTAATACACTTAATATTTTTCTAATGTATACTTCTTTTAGCCTTCTGGTGTCCTGACCTTAGTTCTAAAAACATAGTTTACCTTTGCTTCCGCCCAGTGTTAATATTATTTAAAAATCAATGAGGATTAGAAAAGTGACAAGAAGTGGTTTTAAATACAAATGTAGTCAATGTACATTTCCTACTCTTATCAGTATAAAAAAATTAATATTTAAATATAAAATCTATTATTTTTTTGTTTTTTTTTTGTAACTGCATGAAAATTAATGTGATACAAAATAGTTCATTTGATTAGTTATCCATTACAAGGATGCTTCAAAATTGCTGTTACCAAACACCAGTTCTACAAGTAAAACAAGTAATGGCCCACCAACAGCAAATATACCTATTCTAGTGCTATCAAGCAGTGTGAGAATTGCTGGTATTTAACTTGTTGAAACCCATACATTCCATATTCAGCATCAACTATTCCTTTACTATACTTTAGTGATACAGTACGAGATGCGTTAACTCTGCTTCCCAGATATTTTCTCGCTCGTAAGTTATAAAATAACAATATGGCTAATCCTGTGCCTACAATAATCATATTGCCTTCAGAACTGGTAGCACATATTCCACCACCCTTATCGCGAGATGTCACTTTTCTCATTTTCTGCAAGGTTCTTGCATCCGATAACATTATAAACGATCGATAAGCAATCACACATAGTTCATAAAAATAATAAATTATGGTAACGTTATATTGCCATATTTCTATTGGTTAATGTTTGAATTGCATCCACTCGCCTCACGTTTACATCTTGCGTTAAAACATCTCTGGGCATTTCTTCATAATTTACACTACGTAAATCTTTAAGTTCCTCTTCACGTGTACACAGACAATCACCTATCAAGGGTGGAATATTCGAGAACTCCTCTTGTTGATATAACGTTTTCTCTTCACAACCAAGATCATCTGGTTTGTCTGGTCTATCACTATCCGCCCGTTCTTCCACCGGTAAATCTTGCCTGTGCGCTGTCATTAAAAACATTTCTGGTATACTCCACTTTGGTAACGTTACTTCTTCTGGTGGTGCTACTGTTTCACCCCTAGATCTGCGCAATGCGACCATTTCCTTACGCATTTCAGTCATCCATATTGCCAAATTTTCGTTTCGTTTAATCATCATATACATCATTTGTTTTAGTTGCTCCATACCCAACTGTTGAGCTCGTCCAGTTTTATTCGGTTGAGCCATATTTTCAAGTTCCTTTTCCATGGCAAGTGTATACTATCTCACAGCATTACAAACTCTTTTAAATTGTCTTAGCGCAATATAGAAAAATTCAATGCATAAAGCCTTGATTGTTAGTTAGTGAAATATTTCTAAATTACTTAATTACACTGAATAATTATTATATAAGTCAAATTATTTGACTATAATAATTTAATTGAATATGAAAATCGATATTAATAAAGGCTCTGGGGGGTGCTTATGTGTTGTGACCACACGATTCCACCTAAGGCAGGCTTTCTTCTATCTGTTCCAGAGATAAGATAACTACGACGGTTTATAATAAGGATCAAACAAACAACTAAATTCCCTAACAAATAACCTGGATCAAGGACAGCTTTACACCGCACTGGTGCTGTATAAAGGAACCTTAAACCCAGCGTGTAAACGTCTAAATCGTGATTCTTCCACACTCACAGTTTTACTTGCTGCAAGCTTGTAACCTAGAATCAAATAAACAAACCACTCCATGTACTTACAATTACTTAGCTTACAATAAGAAGTCCACTTCACACAACCGCGGTTCTGAGTGAAGGAACCTCATTGAAGCAATATAAAACAAAATTACACAAACTAAATTTAACTGCAAAGAGGACAAGACTTCACGTTTAACGAATTCTACCTGAAGGAACCTCTAATGCTATTAGAAGAGAAAAAAAAACCATCCTTATACTACGCCGCAATACCTACCCTTTATTAATAGAGAATAGGAAAGACGGATGTTGCGCTCTTAGCCCACCGGATTAAGAGGTCAGCCCCGCAGTTAAAACAAAAAAAAATGTTAAAAAACAAAAAAAAAACATGTATTAAAAACCGTTATCTCTCTCCCATCTCACACATCAGATGTTGCATCCTGTCTTTCATTGAATCGATACTAGTTGTATTTAACTGTTTTCACGTTTTCATTAACTCGTCGTCGTAGATTAGTCTATCCGTTAATGCCGTCTTTGTGCTGTACATTGGGATTTGGTTAGTCGCGTCTCATTCATTCAAACACTCCATACTTCTGAAACCATCCATAAAGCGAGGACAAAACTCTATGCCAAACGAATTCAGTATAGAGGAACCTCTAAACCAAAAATAAAAAAAAACACTCACACCTATCTAACATTGCAATACCTATCTCGTCATAACGAACAAAAGGCAAGTCAGGCGCATAACGTTTAACCCACCGGATTAAAGCTAACTATGTCGACTGGTATGAACTCAATTATACAACAGAAAACCGTAATTTTGCACTATAATCAAAGGCAATGATCGAATTTCCTATTATTTCCATTTGCTGTGCTATCAAGTAACCAGCTCCTTCAGCCCGTCTGTGTACTCCAGTCATCCGTTCCGTACTCTTGTTTCTTCGTCCGTTGGTAGGTCGTTCTGTTATCTCGTCGTCTTGATGTTGGTATGTCATTTGTTGAGCGAACAACTAGTCATTCAACTAGTCGTTGTTTTGTTGGTTCGTCCATCGGTTCTTACGTTGGGCGCCATTTGTTGTGTCCACCTGTTGTTACAAATTTAGTGTCCTCAGAAGCCGCTCATGGCACGGTGGCTAGCCCGGTATGCTCGCCGATGTTGGAGTGGGGTTCTTGACAACTGAGGCTACACTGCAGACAACAACAAAAAAAAAATAATTCGTGCCATATTTCATAAGAAAACAATCTACTTCTAAATTCAACCAAACTTCATGATCTATTTATTTATTTCTATCACAAATATAATTTACCCTATAACCTAGACATCATTTCCAATTATTTTGACTCCATTTATTATTTTTTTCTTTTTTTTTCATTTATCTTTTCATTTATTTCAGCTTTATATTTGCTCCTATTTCTATACTTATAGTTCTATTATGAATTCAACTTTATCTCTATACTTATACTGCTATTATGAATTCACGTTCTATTTCTATGTTTATACTTCTATTAGTAATTCAACTCCTATTTCTATACTGATAATTATCTTATTCATTTAACTTTTAATATATAATATTTAAAATATAAAAAAAAAACAAAAAAAAAAAATATATATGCCATCAAGAATTAATTAGAACAAAGTAATCTCATTTTTTTATCCTATTGTTCAATTTTCTTTTTGTTTAAATTGGAAAAAGCTTTCATCATACAAGATGGGGAGCGCTCGATACCCAACCTTGATGATCACTGCAGCAGCTGTGGGAACTTCCACGCCTAATGGGCTGGAGCCTAAGTTACATGTTCTACCTCTGGGCAATCCCGCTGTTTCCGCCGCCTTTATGATTTTCCTCTCTATACCCCAGTCTATATTTTTGCTTCTATCAGCATGTGATACCATCATCTCCTCAAAATCAGGAAATGATGGCAACACCTCTGGCAATGCCTGGTCTTCAATACTTCGCTGTGACATATTTTTGCTTCTTTTTTTTTTATCTTTACTTATGCTTTCACTGTTCAGTACTATCGAAAAAAAAATTGCCTCAGATGCGGGTCTCAAACAAAAAAAAACAAAAAGAAAACAACGAATACAACGGATATTATCTAGCAGGGATACAACTCTGCCCATAAGAGTGGAATATGGTCACAACCTTAGTACCACACCTTTAGCCTAGAATATTTCCTAATTCATCATGTTATTATTTTACAATATGTTTCATTTATAATATATAAACATCTAGTAAAGCAAAAATAATTATGTTTATTTATTTCTTTATTTTTTTATTTAACTGCTTTAAAAATAGAATTTAGATTTGTTACATATATCAATGATACAATATTCATGTACTTAAGTATACAAAAAAAAATTTGTCTCTTTACAATAAATTGAAGTATATATAAAATACTATTGCAATTCCTTTATTTTTTTTTAGTTTACAAATCAAAAATTAAAATAATACAATATTCAGTAAAAAAAATTATTTTTTTTTTCTACAATTATAAATACAGTATATTCTTCTTTGTTTAAATATATGAATTCAAACTAAATGTTATTTCATCAAAAAAAATTCAAGAATGCCAATAAAAAAAAAAAAAAAAAAACTTATTTATATAAAAAAAAGCACAATCTGACGCACGGTGAAGACATTAGTCAGACGTTCGTCTCTCATACAAAAACAAAAAAAAATATAGGGTTCGGGTAGAAATCATATGTTTTGTTATCATAACAAAAAAAAACCAAAACATTCAAGCAAAAGTAATTCTTTAACCAATAAAAAAAAAACATAAATAACAAAGTTCAAGATACTTACTCCAGCCGCTGTAATGACGTCACCAAAGCTGCCGTTGTACCTAGCTGAAACTTTATATATAAAAAAAATTTTATATTTTTTTCTTTTTATTCAAACGAAAATTTTCAATATGTTTCTCATAATGTGTTAAGAGAATTATGAATATTTGAACTTTCCAAATTAATCTTTGTATATATAAAATAAAGGAAATCAGTCAAAAAAAAAACAAAATCATCAATATCCCGTCCGGCCGAGAAAAAAAATAAATTTTTATTTTTTTTTATTTAATTTTTGTTTTTTTTTTATGATTAAGGCATTATTTTCATTTTGATAACTGCTCTAATATAGCAAAAAAAAATATTATATTCAAACCAAAAAAAAATATTATATTACCAATTCATAGATCGAGGTTATTAATTATTGGCATTTAAAAAAACACATTAAATAATATTTATTTTTAAATATAATTATGAAAAGACAAAAAACAAAACAACATGTGAGAGATATACAAAAAAAATAATTATAAAAAAAAACTTTATATACATATAAATATTCTACACTTTAATTACTGATTCCGGACGACGATTATCATAACGGATTGATTGGATCTAGACTTCATACAAAAACAACCGCACTGAATCCGTAATAATGTATAGCTGTAAAAATGCCTGTTATTATATTGTTCCATTGGTAGTTCCTTAAGTAATTGAATTGCTGATTATGGAGCTCTTCAAAAAAGAAAAATAAAACGGCAATGAATTCAGAATCTCCAACTTACAGCTCTGCCACTATCTCGATCAGTTCACTTTCTCCGAAAGTAAAAATGGATGATGCTATGACTTTCATGTATTTTTTTGTATTCACTTTTTGTTCTTGATATCACTTTTTATAGCAAAAAAGATTATTATTATTTTTTTTTTGAAAGAAAAGATTTTTATTACCAACAATTATTTGTAATTCCTTTTTTTTTTTTCTTCAATATTTAGGTAAGTTTTCGTCAACTGATATGTTACGTAAACATTTCTTTGGGCTTTTTACAAAAAAAACTTTTCTTTTTTTAACATAGAGCGGAAAAATTTAGCAATACTGCACAATACACCTTTTTGAACTCTTTTTTCAGTTACATTAGTTTAAAAAATTTTTTCTTCATAATTTTCACTAATATTTCATTAGCAGTATGTTTATTGTACGTTTCATCGGATAAATTATTTATTTAATTTTTTTTTATTTGATTTTCTTGTAAATTTCTAAGTTAAGCGTTCTAAGTTTCTTGTAAATTTCAAACACTCATAAAAAAAATCAGTTTATATTTAAAAAGTCTAAAAAAAATCAGCTTAAACAAACTCTGATCACGATCAAAACCGAGAAGACCGAACAAACTGCTTGCTATGGCTTTTATACCCCTCTCGACTAACTGAAAACATTTTTCTAGAACATTCATTGTCCTGTTAATTCCAAATTTGGCGCTGAAGGCTCTTTAAACTTTTCACCACTTTTCAGTTACTAGGTTGTTCTCTCGTGCATTGCTGTTACTGACTTTTCCTGTCTTTGTTTTGGTTTTTACCTTGGGGTGAATGAACTATTACACCGCTCACTTTATTTTTACTTCCAGAAAACTGTGACTTGCCCTTTGGTACTTGTATCCATTATTCCTGCTTGGCAATGCCATCCTCTCTCACTAATTCAAAATTTCAGTACAGCTTTTAGTGGAATTCGCTTTAATTGCATTGAAAAAAAAAACAAAACCCAAAAGCTTTATTTAACTATATATCTTTATTGAATCGCTTTAAATTAAAGCCTAACAATAAGTTTTAGAATCTTAAAGACTAATAACATTACATTACAAATTATTTTATATAAACATACTATAATGATACATATAATGATTTGTAAATTATTTCAAGGGGCCTCTGAATAAGTAGCCAGGGCTTATTTACCAGATATCACGGTGTATAAGTTAAATTAATCAGGATGATCATTAGGAAAGTAGGATGGCGGGTCTATCGTTCCGTTTTAGCCTAGAGGAAGTAGTGATATTAGCAAGAGGTCTAGCCAGCGGATTTACATGGTTTTCAAGATTAGAAATATGTTTCTGCCTTATTCTCTCGAATTCGACTTTAACCATCGGAACTCTTAAATCGAAATGTATGTTTTCATTTCTGATATACCAGGGTGCACTAGTTATCATTCTTAAGATCTTTGCTTGAGCTCTTTGCAGGATTTCTACATTTGACGAACAGGCATTGCCATATAGCTGTAAGCCTTACATCCAGATTGGCTTAATAACTTGGTTGTATAACAAGACTTTGTTCTCTTAACATAAGGGAGACTGATGACCGATTAGCCAGCGAAGGCTTAAAGCTTTGAGCTTCATTTGAGTCCTCTTTGTTTCAATATGCTTCCGCCAAGTTAAGCGTTTGTCAAGGTGAATACCAAGGTACGTCACTGTTTCTGTTTGCGGAACTACTATTCCGTTGAGAGTGATAGTTGGTGATGAGGATCTGTTAAGAGAGAATATTAAATGACGACATTTTTGCTCATTGACTTTAATTCGCCATAGTGATAACCAGCTTTCAATGGAGTACAAATGATTTTGCAGTTGACTAGAAGCGATTGCGGCATTCTTATGTCGGCACAAAATAGCGGTATCGTCAGCAAATGTTGATATTACTAAATTGGTATTTGTAGGGATATCTGAAGTAAAGATGAGGTACAAAAATGGACCAAGAACGTTTGCGGAACGTTTGATATCGTTTGCGGAGATTTGTAAGTTGATAATATTATTGTTAATATGTTGAGCTGGTAAATTCAAATTATTGAAGGGATTTGGTTGAAAAATTTGACTGAGATGGTTAGCAAATACATTAGCTTTTTCTTCGTCGCTGCGCGCCCATTCACCGCTGGAGTTTCTTAACGAAGGCACTGCTTCGACAGGTGTTTTTATAGTTTAATGAGCCTTCCAGAGTGATCCTTTGTTAGTCGTGTTTGGGGACAGCTTCTTAATATATTCGTATTGTTTGTTTTCTTTGTCTCTTGCAAGAGCGCTCTTTAGTCGATTTACGGCTTCTTTTAATTTAGATTTGGTTGATGGGGATCTATTTTGTTGCCATTCTCGACGAAGTTTTCTTTTTTCGGCTAGAAGTCTTTCGATTTCACTGTTGCTAAAATGCTGCTTATACCTGAGAAGGCAAATTTTGTGATGTAGAAATTTCGGCAGCTGAGGAGAGAATAAATAAAAGAACTAATATTTCTTTTTATACATAATACTCGGAAGTGAAACAATTGTCTACGAATTTTCTCAGTCTCCAATTTGTGAAAAGTTTCCCGCAAAAAAAAATAACCGATGTTTGCAATTGTTTGGACACTTTAATAAATTTACTTCATGAATGAAGTGTCCATGGAAGTCGCACGAAGTCCAAGGTAATGTCATTAATATACACGTTGTTTTATTAATTAATCGTTTACTTCTACACATTCCTACATAACAGGATCGATCGTGTCGATGTTGCCTGCAACATGGAACACACTCGTAAGAAATTTACATGTAGGCTCTTTTTTTTTTTTAGTTGGACTTACTTGTATTTCTGCGCCCAACGTGTGGCTTCGACCCACGCCCTATGTTAGAGTCTCATGCTCTACGGACTGAGCTACTAAACATATTGTTTATCTTGACTATTTTCTCTAATACACTTAATATTTTTCTAATGTATACTTCTTTTAGCCTTCTGGTGTCCTGACCTTAGTTCTAAAAACATAGTTTACCTTTGCTTCCGCCCAGTGTTAATATTATTTAAAAATCAATGAGGATTAGAAAAGTGACAAGAAGTGGTTTTAAATACAAATGTAGTCAATGTACATTTCCTACTCTTATCAGTATAAAAAAATTAATATTTAAATATAAAATCTATTATTTTTTTGTTTTTTTTTTGTAACTGCATGAAAATTAATGTGATACAAAATAGTTCATTTGATTAGTTATCCATTACAAGGATGCTTCAAAATTGCTGTTACCAAACACCAGTTCTACAAGTAAAACAAGTAATGGCCCACCAACAGCAAATATACCTATTCTAGTGCTATCAAGCAGTGTGAGAATTGCTGGTATTTAACTTGTTGAAACCCATACATTCCATATTCAGCATCAACTATTCCTTTACTATACTTTAGTGATACAGTACGAGATGCGTTAACTCTGCTTCCCAGATATTTTCTCGCTCGTAAGTTATAAAATAACAATATGGCTAATCCTGTGCCTACAATAATCATATTGCCTTCAGAACTGGTAGCACATATTCCACCACCCTTATCGCGAGATGTCACTTTTCTCATTTTCTGCAAGGTTCTTGCATCCGATAACATTATAAACGATCGATAAGCAATCACACATAGTTCATAAAAATAATAAATTATGGTAACGTTATATTGCCATATTTCTATTGGTTAATGTTTGAATTGCATCCACTCGCCTCACGTTTACATCTTGCGTTAAAACATCTCTGGGCATTTCTTCATAATTTACACTACGTAAATCTTTAAGTTCCTCTTCACGTGTACACAGACAATCACCTATCAAGGGTGGAATATTCGAGAACTCCTCTTGTTGATATAACGTTTTCTCTTCACAACCAAGATCATCTGGTTTGTCTGGTCTATCACTATCCGCCCGTTCTTCCACCGGTAAATCTTGCCTGTGCGCTGTCATTAAAAACATTTCTGGTATACTCCACTTTGGTAACGTTACTTCTTCTGGTGGTGCTACTGTTTCACCCCTAGATCTGCGCAATGCGACCATTTCCTTACGCATTTCAGTCATCCATATTGCCAAATTTTCGTTTCGTTTAATCATCATATACATCATTTGTTTTAGTTGCTCCATACCCAACTGTTGAGCTCGTCCAGTTTTATTCGGTTGAGCCATATTTTCAAGTTCCTTTTCCATGGCAAGTGTATACTATCTCACAGCATTACAAACTCTTTTAAATTGTCTTAGCGCAATATAGAAAAATTCAATGCATAAAGCCTTGATTGTTAGTTAGTGAAATATTTCTAAATTACTTAATTACACTGAATAATTATTATATAAGTCAAATTATTTGACTATAATAATTTAATTGAATATGAAAATCGATATTAATAAAGGCTCTGGGGGGTGCTTATGTGTTGTGACCACACGATTCCACCTAAGGCAGGCTTTCTTCTATCTGTTCCAGAGATAAGATAACTACGACGGTTTATAATAAGGATCAAACAAACAACTAAATTCCCTAACAAATAACCTGGATCAAGGACAGCTTTACACCGCACTGGTGCTGTATAAAGGAACCTTAAACCCAGCGTGTAAACGTCTAAATCGTGATTCTTCCACACTCACAGTTTTACTTGCTGCAAGCTTGTAACCTAGAATCAAATAAACAAACCACTCCATGTACTTACAATTACTTAGCTTACAATAAGAAGTCCACTTCACACAACCGCGGTTCTGAGTGAAGGAACCTCATTGAAGCAATATAAAACAAAATTACACAAACTAAATTTAACTGCAAAGAGGACAAGACTTCACGTTTAACGAATTCTACCTGAAGGAACCTCTAATGCTATTAGAAGAGAAAAAAAAACCATCCTTATACTACGCCGCAATACCTACCCTTTATTAATAGAGAATAGGAAAGACGGATGTTGCGCTCTTAGCCCACCGGATTAAGAGGTCAGCCCCGCAGTTAAAACAAAAAAAAATGTTAAAAAACAAAAAAAAAACATGTATTAAAAACCGTTATCTCTCTCCCATCTCACACATCAGATGTTGCATCCTGTCTTTCATTGAATCGATACTAGTTGTATTTAACTGTTTTCACGTTTTCATTAACTCGTCGTCGTAGATTAGTCTATCCGTTAATGCCGTCTTTGTGCTGTACATTGGGATTTGGTTAGTCGCGTCTCATTCATTCAAACACTCCATACTTCTGAAACCATCCATAAAGCGAGGACAAAACTCTATGCCAAACGAATTCAGTATAGAGGAACCTCTAAACCAAAAATAAAAAAAAACACTCACACCTATCTAACATTGCAATACCTATCTCGTCATAACGAACAAAAGGCAAGTCAGGCGCATAACGTTTAACCCACCGGATTAAAGCTAACTATGTCGACTGGTATGAACTCAATTATACAACAGAAAACCGTAATTTTGCACTATAATCAAAGGCAATGATCGAATTTCCTATTATTTCCATTTGCTGTGCTATCAAGTAACCAGCTCCTTCAGCCCGTCTGTGTACTCCAGTCATCCGTTCCGTACTCTTGTTTCTTCGTCCGTTGGTAGGTCGTTCTGTTATCTCGTCGTCTTGATGTTGGTATGTCATTTGTTGAGCGAACAACTAGTCATTCAACTAGTCGTTGTTTTGTTGGTTCGTCCATCGGTTCTTACGTTGGGCGCCATTTGTTGTGTCCACCTGTTGTTACAAATTTAGTGTCCTCAGAAGCCGCTCATGGCACGGTGGCTAGCCCGGTATGCTCGCCGATGTTGGAGTGGGGTTCTTGACAACTGAGGCTACACTGCAGACAACAACAAAAAAAAAATAATTCGTGCCATATTTCATAAGAAAACAATCTACTTCTAAATTCAACCAAACTTCATGATCTATTTATTTATTTCTATCACAAATATAATTTACCCTATAACCTAGACATCATTTCCAATTATTTTGACTCCATTTATTATTTTTTTCTTTTTTTTTCATTTATCTTTTCATTTATTTCAGCTTTATATTTGCTCCTATTTCTATACTTATAGTTCTATTATGAATTCAACTTTATCTCTATACTTATACTGCTATTATGAATTCACGTTCTATTTCTATGTTTATACTTCTATTAGTAATTCAACTCCTATTTCTATACTGATAATTATCTTATTCATTTAACTTTTAATATATAATATTTAAAATATAAAAAAAAAACAAAAAAAAAAAATATATATGCCATCAAGAATTAATTAGAACAAAGTAATCTCATTTTT
>NW_024031602.1:0-16543 GCF_002237135.1 Teleopsis dalmanni
AAAACTTTTTACAATTCTATTTGATAGTGAAACTAATAAACTTGTACAGAAGATTGGAATCACAGATTGAAATATGAATATAACTTCGTATCTTTTATAGCATAATTAGCTATAATAAAATTTTAAGACTTCTATAATAAGTAAATAAGTAGTAAATATTTGGGAAGATAAAAAATTTCTAACCAACTGTGAATTTTTTCCATACCAATTCAATTTTCATAATGATTATTGTCTTCAGATATAATTTTATAGATAAACTTCAGATTCAAACTAACTTTTATAAATAAATATAAATTTATTTGTTTTCTTTAATTTCTTACTGTGCATTTTAGTTTGTTTTTTATATCTTTTTAATGCCCGCACGGCTTGTTTTTATTTGAAGTAAAAATTAACACTCGGGCAGCTGATTTGCTTATTTATCTTTTTCATTTACATTTTTATTGTATCTGAAAACATTTTCCATTATTAGTGTTATTGGAATTGGCACTAAAATCAGTTTATTTTCATATTAAAAACTAATTCCAACTGAGAATATTTAAGTAATTAATACAACTTCGAATAATAAATAAATTTTATCACAAAATCAATTAAAACTAAAATTGCTGAAAATTATTCAAAATTATATAAAATTACTTAAGTGTTGAGATATATTTTTCACTTGATTTCACATACTTGATTATAATAAAAATTGAAGGGAGACTTCAATTAAAATAATTGTAAACTAAAAACTACGTTTTTAATTTTATAATGAAAGATATAAACATAAATATAACCAATTATTTCCCGCAAGCAAAGTTTATTTAGATACTCGTATAATTCGAAATAATTCTTGAGCCATAATAGAATTGAACTCGACTTTTAATATAAAAAATCATATTAAGTAGTATTCAAACTGATCAAAGTTTTGGATACAGCGATAATTTTGATCAGTATAGTGTTTGCTCATTTTCTGTTATGGTTTTTGCATAATAAAAAGCTAGTAGCTCAAACATCTTTTAGTATCTTAAATATTTTCGAGTAGCTCAGAAATCTTCGATTAGCTCGAAACTCTTCCATTAGTTCAAACGTATATTAGTACCTAGAATATATATGATTAGCTCTAACATCTATTAGAAACTTGAACATCTTCTAGTATCTTGCATATTTTCGAGTAGCTCAGAAATCTTCGATTAGCTCGAAACTCTTCCATTAGTTCATACGTCTAGTAGTACCTAGAATATATATGATTAGCTCGAACATCTATTAGAAACTTGAACATCTTTTAGTATCTTGAATATTTTCGAGTATCTCGAACATTTTTGAGTAGCTCGAAAATCATCTAGTGCTTCGAAAATCTACTAGTATCTTGAACATTTTTCAGTACCTCGAAAATTTTCTAGTGGCTCGAATATCTTCAATTAGCTCGAAACTCTTCCATTAGTTTAAACATCTACTAGTACTTTAAACATAATCGAGTACCTTAAACATCATCGAGTAGCTCGAACAACATCAAATTCCTAGCATATATTTAATTAGCTCGAACATCTTCAATTCGCTTGAACATAATCGAGTACCTACAACATCATTCAGTAGGTTGAGCAACTTCACGCTGAAAGAATTCTTAAAATGTTCGATTCAAACTTGAGTATACTTGATCTACTTAAATATCGCAGTGTTAAAATACTTTGAAGTACTTAATTATGTATATGGTATACTGAAGTAAATCTAAATTTCGTTATAAATTGATATTATAAGTATAAATAAGTATAAGTATTCGGCAATACTCGAAACAGGTGTATAGTCAATCAAAAATTAAATTATTTAAAATAATATAAAAAGAATTTTTGTTGTTGTAGTTCACTACTTTTTGAAACCTCTCCAATAAGTATAAATAATAAGAAATAAAATAAAAAATAGTGTAATAATTATTAGGAATTAAATGTTCTGAAATTTAGAGAATTTGGATGCAATAAATAAATTATACTTTAACTTATAATTCAAATAGCATTAACTTGGTCTTATAAATCATATTTATAGAAGAATTGTGCGTTATATCGCGTGTATATAAATTTCAAAAAAATTTTTGTTTCTCTCCATTGAAGAACAGAATGATCATTAGAATGAGATACTGGGTCGTCAAACAAAATATTGAAATTGACTTAACTACAATGCTAAAATGATTTATATGCTGTTTCTAATTATATATTTCTTCTTTAAAAAAGAATGCCTATTGTCTTCTCTTTTATTTGCAATCGAACTATATACCTTGTTAAGACAAGTAATAGCGGAAAAAACGAAACGGATAGCTTAAAAGTCAATTTTTGTCAGGAAAATCCAGTATTTCTTCTCTATAAAATATTAACTTTGAAATATAAATGACATATTTTGGAAATATATGACAAAAGCGCTCTGCTTTGTCGCTTGTGTTTTACTTTTTAGAGTTTCTTGGTCTTAAAATAATCGTCGGAAAAACCTGATTCAACCCAATATTGTTGGGAAATTATGTATTAATGTTATACTAACTGAAACATCTTTGTGGGATTAAAGGCTTTAAATTTACTTTATCATATTTGATTAATAAGTTTCACAACTTCCACAAGTAAATCATTTGAAATGTATATAAAAGTAAAGTGCTAGCTAACGGCACTATGATTTACTTAATATAAAAAATAAAAAAAAAGAAAATGCTGGTTGTCTGCGCTAAAAAAAAACAATATGAATATGAAAAAAAATTTCTGTATAATAATAGTAATTCTAAATAGATAATATGTTATAAAAAAATTAATTAAAGTTATAAAGCGCAAAATGCCAATATCTATTGACTATTGAACACTACAGATTTGTAAGAAACATTAATGTCAAATGCACATTTTTATACTCCTTACACTGTTGGCAATAAAAGATACATTAGTTTTTTTAAAATATTTGTAGCGTGATGAATATGGGATGGCTTGGATGAAATAGACTATATATATTAGAACGACGAGACAAATTTATTCAACAACGTTCATCAATCTGTCTATCTGTGTGTTTTTGGTAAAGTAGTAGTTTACTTGGTAACTAGAAGTGACAATTAGTCAATTGAATCTAAATATATGGATTTTATGTAAATTTGGGCAGATAAAATTAGAATGATTTGAATATGAATAAAATAAGCTGACTGTATCATGCATAACATATAATCCATGAAATTTATAAATTAAATTAGATTAGAAATGAAGTCAAAATTAGGTTTCAAAATTAAGTTATAATGAATTCATTTGAAATGTGAAATAATTAATAATAATATATTTTTTTTTCGGTAAAATTGCAACTTACTGAATTGGTATCTTTGTGAGAAAACTTTTTCATTTTTGAACTTCATAAACTGCATTTATCTTTTGGAATTTGTGTTATATGCTTCTAATGGATATTTAAGTTGACTTCAATAGTTTTTACTAACATTGTCTGTATAAGAAACTTGTGAAGCGAAGATACACTGCATTTTGAGTAAACTTTTATTAACTTTGTCATTGACTAGTAAGATTATTTCAAAATTAAATATGAATTACTATAGTTGATGATGATATATTCTCGACATAATTTTCGACAAAATGCAGGTCATTTATACTACATTCTGCGGCCATATGCCCCACTAAGAAAACGGACACTTAAGAAAGGCAGGATCAGTAGTATTAAAATATTTAAAAACTTGATACTACAACTATTTCAATGGACTATAAAAATTATAGAAATCAGTTTCAACTCAAAATTAAAGTAACTTAAATATGATGTAGAATTGTACATGACAATTTTATTAAAAATTTCAATTATAATTCAAATCATTCTAAATAAAACTTTTAATATCATGAGTTCAAAATAAAAATATTAACTAGTAAAATGAAATGTTTTTGAAATTCAACTTTTAAAATGAAACTTTTAAAAATAATTGAAATAACTACAAACATGAATAGAAATAGAAAAATGATTTATAAACGAAATATTATTAAATTTTTGTATGTAACAAACACGACATGAAGTCCTGTTCATTGGAAAATATGAATTTTTACATATTTGACTAAAATAAAACGATTCTGCATATTGAATTTTTAAAATAAAATTCCAGTTGAAATATCATTTATAATTGAAATTTTTTTTTTTTAATAAAAGTTGTGAGTTGTAAAACAAAGAAGTGTAATTGAAATTTATTTCAGAAAATAAAATCCTAAACATTAGTTTTTAAAATAATTAAGTCATATATGAAAAATGTTGTGAAAAATGCATATGAATTGCCCAAATAAATTAATTTTATATCAATTATATATGATAAACCACTTCACTTCACACTTGCATACATGCTACGCTCAGGTTGGATTACCTACAGTGCAAATAGTAATATAAACACAAATCAAATGTGCTGGGTAATAACACTAAACATAGAATACACAAACAATTTTATGAAATAGCACTAAAATAAAATAAAAGTGCTAACTTACAGCTCCAAAAATGTTTAAGGAAGGATGTCTTGGGGAATTATACGCTTTTGAAAACTTTTTTGAAAACTAAAATTTCATTTTATGACTTTTAGTTTTCACTTTTGACAAATAAATGATAACGTTCAATTCTATATTGATTTAATGGACATGCGATCATTTTTTTTTAAAGTACTTTAAGCGCAACCAAATTTTTTTAAATTTGGTTCATTATGAAACTTTTATGCAGTCGACTGATATATAGTTTTAAACTCACGTGCATAGATTCAGGATTCGTCACATTTCAGAAACTTATATACATCCTTTAAGGCACCACTTTTGTATTTCTTAAAAGTATGTTTGCCCAAATCGTCATGAGTATAATTTTAATTAAGTGAATACATTTTTTTACTGGAAAAATTATCATGATTCTACTATATGTTGCTGCAACTTGATATTTCAGTATCTCATATAACGATATTACATTATATTATGTGATAATAATGAAGTATTTTTTGTCTTTTTTGATTTTTCAACACATAGATTAAGTTGGTCTTACAGAGCTAAAACTAGCAATCCGTTTTTCTCTTAGACATTTGAGTTTCTGACAATAACGGGTTATAGTTTTCTGGTCTTAATAATGTAGTAGTAAAATATATGGACTTTTTTAGTGGATCCAGCAATGTTGCCAATGTTTACCTTATACATAGTGACCTTCGCTTATATTCTTTTTCCTTAAGCGGGTTTAAAAAACTTACAAGTATTCATACATAATAAATAACCTGTAAAGAGGACGATTTATTGGGTTTATTACTCGTATTATTTTATTAATGTAAATGTTAAACTCTCATTAAATCCTGGATATAAAATCAATTAAATTAAACTGTAAAAATTGTTAGCTGCTCATTATCATATTTTGTTATAGTCATTGTATTCAAAAAATAAAAAAAAAAAAACAAAATCATATAATGTGACGTTAAAAAGAAAATCGGCTTAAAATGTTTTTTTTTCTTCATTACATGAAATTTATTTTTATTATTCCTTTTTTGAAAGCGTGTTGCTAACACAGCATGTTGCTTGTATCTCCCGGTAAGGACATTGAATGATTTTTGCTATTTGGATATTTGGTATTTCTCTAGATACACTAACAAATGCAGTCGCTCATTGTTCTAAGTGCCTATGAGGCAAAAATAACTAAAATGTAACAAGAAAAGTTCTAGCAGATTTTTTTTTATTTATCTTTATTTTTCGTTGCAAAGTATCTGCAGAGTAATATTGCATGTACAGACATAGATACATATATATGTACATATACTTGTGTATTTTAACATACAAAAAGTTTTTCAGCAAAATATTTAAAACTGTCATCTATTCTTTTATTATTCTTCCATGTTCCTGCTGTTCAGCTTTTTCGAATATTTTCGTCTGTTATCTTTCCACATTCAACTTAAGCCAGTTATAGTTATTCTCATTTTTGGCGGTCTTACCGGAAAATGATAAAACTTTTTCGTTTTCCTCGTTTTTTTATGAGTTTCTTAACTGACGTTATTGTCTTAGGTTGTAAATTTGTATAACTCATCTCTTTCCGTATTGGTTTCATCCCCAAAACGTTCATTTAATATTTTTTGGATTTTTTTGTGTGGAATAATTTGTACTTTTGCGGTTCTCTTGTGGAATTGTTTGTTTTTTCTTTTTTTTTGTTTGTTATTTATGGATCTATTTTTATATCTACTGATACTATTTTGTGCTAACCTTTTATTATTGTGTATGACTATTTGTTTTAAGTTTTTCTCCAGTTATCTTTAAGTGTTGGTACTAGCCTTCGTTATTTTGAAAACAACTACCAGTGACCTATATTTCGTAGACCAAAATTTTTGATTTCTTGGCTTGAAATATTTGTTTACAGAAATTTTTGTTTTTCTTTCAATAAAATTTGTTTTCTAAATTTAGTTTTACTGTGATAGTCAAAAAGATATTTTTCCAGTAATAATTTCATATTGTCGCTTTTCTTATCTGGTATAGGGCTCTTAATTAGAAAATTATTTAAGAATTTTGTTTTTCTCTTGAGTGTAGGGCAGGATTATAAATCAAGGCAAGCAGTCAATTGAATATTAAGACCGAAATCAAAGCAAAAATGCAGTGTAATCAGACTGGGCTACTCCAACTCCAATTTTTTAGTTTTCTTAATGAAATTGAGAAGATCGGACAGAGAAAGAGAGTGTGAGACAAAATATGAGTCAAAATGTGAGAGAGAGATATAGAGAAATAGATAAAGGGAAAGAAATAGATAAGGAGAGAGAGATAAATAGAGAGAAATAGCGAATGATAGAGAGAGTGAGAGAGAAAAAGATAGATAGGTAGATAGATAGAGAGAGAGAGAGAGAGAGAGAGAGAGAGAGAGAGAAAGAGTACGAACATCATACATGCTCAAGAGAATATTATTCAATAATCTGAATTTAATACTTTTGAATGCTGGACAATAAGAGCCGAAGAAAACTTAAAAAGCTCGTTCCGTGAAGATACCTATAGTGTGCATAAGCAGTGCCTACTTAGAAAATTTCACTATCTGTGCAATTATCATAAACGTAGGCAACTTTTTAAGTCTCGGCATCTCGGCAACACTAAGTATTGCCAGATGAATTTTGACATTTCTGTTTGAAAGCTTAACATTTCTAACATAAATGTCATTACAACGATTTAGTTTACGCATGCTTATTGTTTTGTTTTCATCTATTTTCATCTATCATTTATTCTAAATTGTGTCTTTACGAAAAAATAGAATTAAATAATGAACATTTTCGTGCGACGATTTTTTTCACATTTTTGATGCGGATTAACTCGAAAAGAATGCATCGATCAATTAAGTTCGATATTTGGTAATGATACATCACATTCTGAGACAGAAGAAATGCTGGTGCAATGAGTTCGAGCGTATGGTCGCAATTTTCTTCACGACGAATTTTGGGCAGGTCTTCCAAGACTGTCTGTTGTATCAGAAAACATCGACGCAGTGCAAGAAATGAATGAGATTGATTGGCATTTTACATACTGGAAGATAAAAGTGCGTCCTTAAGCAATAGTACAACCAGCATACATTCAAATTTACATATACATTTAATTGTCAGAAAGGATTGTACCCGTTGGATTTCTAATAAATCCCAACAATCGCTTAAAAGAAGGCAAGTATTGATTGATCGAAGGCAATACTGAAAAAACACGGTCGGGGTAGCTGAAAATACGATATCGTGGCAGGAGACGAATCATGGATCTATGCTCGAAAGATGAGCTCGAAACAAAACATTAATCCACTGTTTGGGTTCATCAAACAAGTCACTAAGACCTGGTTTTGGAGATATCAACTTCAGAGTAGCAAACTGTTTCGAAAATTGGTTCAATCGAGTGCAATAATGTATTGATCACCAAGGATAATACTTCGTAAAACAAAAAAACTATTTTTACTGATCAACCACTGTTTTTTCAATGTTAGACGCAAGCCTCAAAAAGAAACCCTTGTATAACCTATTTAATTTGCCGTAAAATAGAAGTGATTTGGGCGGAAACCGTGCTGATATTTCCCAACCTTTTTCTTCAGAACTTTCTAAAAGAGTGGAGAATACTTCGTATTGATTATTTTTAGAATTCTCTTTCTCGTATATTCGCATATTATATTTTCTCTTAAACAAAACAAGTTTTTTAGAATGTAAACAAAATAAATTTATGAACTTGTTTTCATCATCAATATTTCTAATTTTCATTTCAATTAAAATTAATTTTTAATGTTATTATAAACGTAAGAAACAAAAGTATACATCCTTTAAGTACGTTGTTTAACAAAATGAACTGAAATTAAAATCTTCTTTTCAAAGAGCTTCAAGCGCATATAATAATTAACAGCTAATAATTTAAGAATTAAAAACTTTCGATTAAAGTGAAGTCAACGTAATTAGATTTGAAATTTAATAACGTCTGAAATGCAAGTACAAGCATTTCCTAGAAAAGTCTTTTAATTTTATGTAAATTTAAATTTTTTTTTTATTACTACACTTTGCTAAATACAAAAAGCCACATTAGGTCCGCGATAAGAAAAACAACAGCAACACAAATGAAATCCTAATTAATCCATTCATTTTCATAATAAAATCTTGACGTACAAAATGATGCTCGCTTTCCCGCTGCTCGACTGAAAGCCTTAAATTTGCGACAAATTAACATTTTAGGGTTGCCATTGTAGCGCAATAATTAAATTATTAAACCAACAGCGGAGTTTCGATTAGAGACACAGTTTTGGGTTATTTATTTTTGATTAGGGTGCAGTTCTGAATTTGTTCGCTCGAAAATCATGACTTTGTACTTATCAATTTTAACTTAAACACTTCAACATGAAAAATGAAAATAATTTTTTTGAAGAAAAGTTTTTAACTTTTAATGTTTTCCTTTGGGAATTTCCTTAAAATTTACTTTTCACAGAATTTTTATTTTTATGCCTGAAAAAATTTATAATTTTCTTTTTGAATTTAGTTTTTTTGTTTTTTAACAAAAATTTTTATTAAATATTAAGTGAATATTACATTAAGTTAAGTAATTAAGATCTCATTATTATTTTCATAAGTGTATACGAAAAAAATAATTGTTTATATTTAAATACGATTTAGGTTATTCATCCTCTTCTTCTTCATTTTAACATTCGACTTAAAGTATTGTTTCTGAACCATTTCAGTGTATTGCTCTATTTGGCTTGTTTTGTGGTCCAGTCCACTGTCGCATGTTTTGCCGCCATGAAAATTATTCCGACCAACACCAAGTTTTTCTTCGATTTTTCCTTGTATAATCAATCACACACCTACAGTTCATATTTATGATGTTGTATGTCCTAAATAGAATGTTTTCCTTTTTTCGGGTTTGATCGTATTTCATTTTTCAAAAAACTTCATTGTTTGCAAGATTCTTTGTTCTATTGTTCATGGTATATGTATAATTCTTCATCCATTCAAATTTATGATTTGAATTTATTAGTATTTGCAATTTTCAAAGTCTAGGTTTCCATGGAAGAGAAATGTATAGACTACACATAATATTTTGGAATACGGATTAAAATTAAAATCATGGCTGTTTAATATCTTTTTGTACTGAAAAAGCATAACACTAAGTTTTTATTTGACATTTTATTTTTGTATAATAATCACAGTTTTTATTGACGTTACATTTCAGATCTTTAAAATTTTGAAAGTGCTTCTCACAAAATGGATTATAACATTCATTCTTACTTTAATCCTCATAAGATTGATATTCTTTCGAGCATATATAAGCAGTTTGTTGCCAATACAAATGTTTAATGTAATGAATTTCTCTGTCACCAATCCCCACAGATTAGTCAATAAATCATAAGAACATATGTTTCTGAATATCTTTTTGATTCTATGCTTGTATATTAATCAGGGTAAAGAATATTTACATGCTTACACTCAGTTTCATGAATAAAATAGTGCCTATATATTCTGTGTAAGTACGGAACTTTTCTATATATTGTAATCATATGTAATTTCAAGGCAATCTGATATCCAGCGTGTTTACTTTAGCTATATAATATGCAATTATACCTTTGAGTGTGCTGCGATGTATATGACAGAAATTTTTCCTGCATAAATATATGTTGACTTAAGTTTTGTGTTTTAAACAAAATCTTATATCTCGAATTGTTAAAAATATTGTAGAAAACCTAGAATGAATCATTTATGCCAGAAACATACTCATACGAGTATGAATGGTACAAAGCATTTAATCAACTCTAACATTAGATAGTTGATTTGCTTATTTCTATTATGTTCAGACATTAGTGGTTATAAATAATGAAAATATTAACAAAATCAAGAATACGGTGCTCGGAAACCGACGGGATTCTCAGAACGTTAGAGAAAAAGCGAACATGTGACTTAAATTCGTTCATAACACTTTGACTACAGGGTTAGTGCTGAAAGGGCTGAACTTTATCAAAGGATCGAAAACAAGTTACTGCTAACATGAATTTCACAGATACTACAGATCCTAACTGAATGAAAGTTGAACGATGAGATATGGATATATGGGCGACTAGTACGATGTACAATAAGACTAGCAATCTTCGAAATAGTGTTGAAACACAGCGTTGAAGTTAGTCGAGAATTATGCTGACAGTTTTTTTCAAATAGTGGTGTGTTGGGCACCGCGAATTTTTTTCAGAGGCACAAAACGTAAATAGATGCCAAAACCGTTAAATTCATGGAGCATCAATTCATAGATTTGGCACCACGGTAACGCACCATCGAACTATGTGCAGCTAATATAACCACTACGCAGAAACCCTGTGTGATTTTTTTCTGTGCTGAAGCTTGCATTATTACTTCTAGAAAGCACTTTCTCAGTTTACTGTCCTTATGGTAGTCAAATTTTATGCCGCTTTCAGTTTAAGAAAACTGCATAAAGGCTTGGTTCAAGCGCTAGCGAGGTTTTATTGATTGATTGATGATTTTTTGGTATTTTATTTAAAAATTTTAGATACTTTTCAAACTGCGGGCGTATATATTTTTACTTTTTCATGTTTTTAAATAAAATTACGAGTAAATTTGTTGATTAAATTACGAATTTAATTTATGTATTGTACTGGGATTTTGTAAAGGTGCAGTTGTATATATAAAATTTAATGAGCATTTCTATTAATGCACATTTCTTAAGAACACGAGTACACAATTTAGTACGAAAAGATATTTAGAAAGAAAATTCTTTTAAAAAAATGTATATACTGGCTTATGTGTGTATATTGGATGACATTCTTTGTATTTAGAATTTCATTTTAATTTTAAAAAGAATTTGATTCCATTTGCATCCTGCGTATGTACGGAGTCCTTCTTAAAACAGTGAATGCACCTTTGACTTAAATTCAGAATAATAGCAAAATGAAGAAAAAATGTTTTGTGTTTTATAATTACGAAAATAACAAGACTGTTTATTGTTATACACATTAAATAATTTAAACATTAAACTAATTAAAAAAGAAAAAATTCTATGGAATGAATAATTGCAATGGATTTGTGAACTATGAAATGCGTTATTTTACCCTAAACAATCTATAGACACATTTATGGTTAAAATTTTATTTTATTTGCGAATATGCCTGAAAAATTGTTTAAATTTTATGTAGTAAGTAATTAATTTATACAAAACTCAAAATCAAAGCAAACTTTTCTACTCATTTAATAATAATGAAGAAATTTGTATACCAAGGTTTTCTTCAGAAATTTTTAAGCATAACAAAATATTTGCTCGTCTTCTTTTGCGATTCAAGCATTATGTAAAGCAAATTTATATCAATCTAGTCCCTCCTATAACACTATTTTAGAAATTGTTATATGCCTCTTTGCCCTCATGGTAATGCCACATTCTAGATTTTTGTGATTCTAAAGGATGTTTTTTTAGATGCATGTGTACTAGGCGATATCGATAACTATGGTTTGATAGCTGAGAATGTCAAACTCAGACCCTACAAATGACATTTCTATTTAGTAGGGTCTGACAATTCATCATGAATCGTTTAACGCTAGAACAACGCTTCCAAATTGTGGAAATTTACTTTGAAAAAAATAAATCTGTTCGCGAAGTTTATATCAAAGAATTGTGTTTAGTGATGAAGCTCATTTCTGGGTAAATGGCTATATCAATAAGCAAAATTGCTGTATATGAAGCGAAGATAATCCTCAACCCGTTAACAAATCGCCATTGAAATTGATTGTTTGGTGCGGTTTACATGCTAGTGGCACCATCGGTCCTTATTTCTTTCGAAATGAGGAAGGAGCTGCCGTTACGATGAATAGCGAGCGCTATCGAACCATGATGACGGAATTTTTGTCAGTAATTTTCAAAAATTAATCAGTTAAACATTGACGATATTTAGTTCTAACAAGATGCTCGCTAAACAACTAACTTTATTTTCAGAAATGGTCCTGTTAACTGGCTCTCCCGTTCGTCCGATTTAACGTCTCTTGATTACTTTTTATGAGACTAAGCTAAGTCATTGTTAAGACCATACTAGTCACGCCATAAGACCATATTTATTGCAAAAAATAGTAAAAAATTAGATTGATTGAATGGACTATGCAATCCATATTCAAATCGGAAATCGTATTCAAAAAAGTATCATGAAATTATCTACCAGAATATAACAAAAAAAGTTTCAAAATCAATATAAATCAATATTCCTGTCTAGTATTATTTTAAAATTATAGTAGTTTAATTCTCCCACAGCTAGAAAAACACACTATAGTAGTTACAAAGTTAGTAGATTACTAACTTTATGAATTAATATAGTAGTACATGGGCAAAAAAAATTTGTTTATTTTGAAAAAGATAATGTATACAGCTCGTCTTTATAAAAAGAATAAACATCAATTGACCTGCTTAGCCTTCTATAAGCTCTCTCTCTCTATAAGTCTATACTACGTTCCAATTTTTTTAAGTATTTGTTTTCAAAATCATTATATTATATAAATGTATTGTTTTGAAATTTATATAATTTTCAAATTATTTTATTTCCAAAAAAAAAAATAAATAATATAATTGTTATTTATATAATAGATTGCTACATCATTTTAGAGTCCATAGTTTTTAATTATTTATTTGTTAATAAATGTGTTTTAATTTGTGTGTATTTAAACCTTTAATCGGAAATATTTTCTATATTTAAATAATAATGTAGTATTTATTTTTATATTTAAATAATCGCAAAAATGTAAATAAATTTAACAATGTTTTTTTTCTTGTAATTTTAGGTTATATTCAACTTTTTTATGGTAAGTTAATTACAATAAAAATATTTTGATAAAATAAATATAAAATTTAAACTGCAGTGTAGTGATGTATTTTTATTTTTACAATAATATTTATTGATTTTAATTACTTATACATTCAAATAAAAAATAGTTTTATATCCGGCTATAGGTCTTTTTCTTAAAATTATAATTAAACGTTTGTTTAAATTTTTAAGATATTTCGACTCGCTTTGAGTTATAAGTTATTTTAGATTCAAATCCTGATGATGGCTCTCAAGGCGAGTCATAATATAGAATATATGTAATATATGTAGAATATAATATATAGAATATATAATATATAGAATATATAATATATAATATATATATATAATATATACAATGAAATTTTCTTAAGTCGAAGTCCCCTAAATCGAATTATTCCACAATTCGAACTCTTCTTTGTATTTTTTTCTTCATAAGTCGAATTTCCCTAACTCGAATATTTCCGTAACTTGAAGTAAAAATTGACATAGGTTTTTAGCTCTTTCCTTCAAATTTATCTCCACAACACGAATTTTTTATTTTGCCTTTATATTTTCTAGTACTTTTGTCAGTTACTTTTCTAACTTGCACGACATTATTGGATTCTAATTTTCAGCGATACTAAGATGGCTAACAACTGCTCTTATTATTGTAAATTTTCTTAATGTAATGATGGAGTTGTGCTTATTATCAGTGAAGCAGTAGAATTTCCAAACCTCTATTGGGTAGTTTTATTAGAGAAAAGGTGAAGCAGTTTGCAAACACAATTGCTGCAAATAAAGATGCGATCAAGACAATTTGAACATTTATGCATTCGAGAACAAACACACCGGATGATATATTTCAATTAAATAAAATTACGTGTGTAGGTTAAATATTTTTATTATTTTTTATCCGTTTCAATGTTGCTTGTTCGGAAGCTAAAGCAGGAGCGATCGAGCGCACTTTTGCGAAGTTGGGAGCTATCGAAGCCAAACGGGGCTTTTCCAGACAAACAAGTGGATGTCCCGTTTGGTAACAACCATGCGTTCGAATAATATCGCATGATTGCTCCGTTAATGAAACTAAGCACAGGGCCGGATTTGGGAGACGCGTGTGTTTACTTATATTTAAATCATTAAATACTTTGGAAATTTGAAGCAGAGTGACAAAAAGTAAAAAAATGTAACTCAATATTTTAAATAAAAAATATTTGGTAGAAAACCAAAAAAAAAGTGGTTTCTCTATAACTCGAATTTTCCCTAACTCGAATTTTTTTGCCGTGACGATTCGAGTTAGGGAAATTTCACTGTATATAATATAAAATATAATATATATAACATATAGAATAGGTATATTAAAAAATATTAAACAAACGTTTATTTTTAACAAGAAGTGACCTGTAGCCGTATATAAAATATTTTAAAAAACATTATTAAAAAAACCAGGTCGAGAAATAAATTTAAAATTTTATAAAAAAATAATTTAAACAATAATATGTATACAAATATACTTAACATTGTCAAAATAAGTTGTAGTTTAAAATTATAAAAATTTAAAGGTTGAGCTTTTGTTTGATTTTTAAATAGTTTTAATGTCAACACTACTGAGAGCTTATAAAGGCAAATTCTTTTAACTTTAGACAATAAATTTCTGACTATAAAGTTTTTTATTTTGCCTTTTTCAAAACTAAGAGATTTTCCTTGACAAGTTAATATTCGTTTTAACCTTCATATTCCTTCCAAATTGCACCCCAATAATGGCCACCGAATCCTTTTGTATTCTCAAAACTTGTCCTTATCAGTAAATAAGGATATTTTGCTTATGTACTCTGAAAGTGTCGTGCTTGTGAAGCAATAAATTTTCAGAAATTCCTTTTCCTAGTAAAAACGAATATTTAATTTGTATTTCAAAAATGTTTTTCTATGGGTTCTTATAATTGCTCTTATTTTACATTTTATTTATATATCAAATATAATATCAAATTTGATACTTTCAAATAAAGCCAATTTACTTATTGTATTTGTTTATTGACAATTTCAAGAGAACTAATTTGCAATTTTGACATCTTCATACCAAAATTTCTAAGGATTTTTCTTTTATTGAATTTGTACTTTTCTTTTAGTGTAAATTGTATTTACTTGTTTCTAGGCACTTTTCTAAGTAAATAAATATTCTAAAAGCTGTTGCAAAGGTTTTTATTGTATTTATTTTATAAGGAAAACTAAGTTATTAATAAATTTTGTTTTCAAAATTCTTTAATAAAATTGTCTATATAGGTACATTTTTTTTATATCTATATATTTTCTGTATATATTGCTAAGAAAATAATTATTTTTTACTTTCAATATGAATTAAATAAATACTTGCAAATTGCCTCAGTTTTGTTTATTTTTTTTATATTTAACAATAGTTCTCAATTTTCTTTTAAACATAATTGAAGTCCATCCAATTCATAGTATATGCGGTTGACATACTATATTGACATACTTCAGACGACAAATGCAGCAAAAGAGAAAAAAATCAAGTGGCGTTATTATTTATAAATTTTCCATCAAAAAAAAGAATAAATTAAATTAAGTTAAATTGGAATTTTGATAAATACAATAAAAGGAATATTCAATTTACATAACAACAATTGCTGGTACTCATCCTCCACATCCTTCACATATCCTCCATATTTAATGTATTCATGTTTTATAAAATTTTGCTATGGCAGTGTTGTCACAGTAAACCGACAGATAAGTACCACTTGATTGATATATAAACATGTATCTTTTTATTGTTTTTTTTTATGAAATTTTTGTTTTAAAACCACAGTTGAGCTGCGGCAGGGTTGTGATGTTAAAGTGACAACCACAGGTGTAACAAGTAAACGAACATAAAATTTGTGACTATGAACATCTCGTACTGCATAAACCCATCAGAGAGAATGGCAATCTGACAGTTAACGCAAATAAATTCATACCAATCAAACATAAATTCCTGTTAAAATATTAAATGCATGCATTAAAAATTAATGAATAAAAAACTTTAGTTATGCATATCCTTTTTATGATGAAAAAATATTGTCATTTTAATGGATATCAGCTGGAAATTTTAAAGCTTCTTAATGAATTGTCATAATCCATAGATAACATAGAAATGGATAGTGCATTTATTATTTATTGTTGTAGTGACATTTAACTAAGCTTTGTTAATCGAATCAAAATTGAAATGCCTTTCAGTAATGGAATAGAAAAAGGACTGTTTTTAAAAATAAAATTAATTATTATTTTTATATAAACAATATTACGGTCATGTGCGAGTTTG
>NW_024031603.1:0-16528 GCF_002237135.1 Teleopsis dalmanni
TTTGAAGGAGATAAAATAAATATTGATGAAGATTAAGAATTTTGCGTTTTATTTATTTATTTCCGGAAACTTTTCGGTCACAATGTATGTTGATATGGCTCACAAGCTCGGATTTTCTGTTGCTCTAACAAAATACTTGACACGTACAGAAATTTAGATTACTATCAAGACTTAACTTGTTTTTTCGTTGAATTCTACTGGATTACTACAACCAATGACTATAGCCAGATTCTTGCTAAGGGGAGAAGAATATTCCAGGAAAAAACTTTTTTGAAGATTGTTTGCAGTTCATCAAAATAAATTTAAATATAATTTATTTACATTTTTATATATATTTCTATATATATATGTACGTAGACGCAATAATCTTATTGCTGTTGTTTTTTACCCCTTTAATTAAACACGCTCTTTTCTCAAAAACAAAACTATAAAACTCTTTAAAATGTTTTCCATAAACGGTGTTCAAAGTTTATACTAGATATTCAAAATATTTCCTAAAATTTCATTTCAAAGATAGTTGCTAACATATAAGAACTGAAAAGAGTGCTGGAATTGCATAGTTTTTATTAGTTTAGATTATATTTTGAAGGATATGATTATTCCACTTGAGTTTCCCATTGATATTAGTAATTGTATAGGTCTTAGTAAATTTTTACGTGTATATTGTCAAGAGAACTATTCACTTCATTTCTTGATATTAGAATTGCATACTTCTTAGTAATTTTCGATTACATTGTCAAAATAGAGATATATTTCAACTTAATCCTGTTAACACAAGAATTGTATAGTTTTTACTAATTTTAGATTAGGATTGTCAAGAGAGGGATGTTTCCCCTTCAATCCGTTTTCATTACGCTACTGGATACAGCCCAGGTGAAGTCACAGATTTGTTTTCAAACAAATGTAGTAGAAGATGGGTGGTTCTATTGTTCTACTTTTCATAAAAACCACTGATGTTTTTATCTTTTAATGTCATTTTGGTAACAGATATGAAAATGTACCGTTAATTAATTACTTTGACCTCAGATTAGTTTAGTCTCAGATGCATATCATTCATCCTTTAATGTAATTTTGGTGGCAGATATAAAAATGTTCTGTTAATTAATTACTTTGACTTCAAAGTGATTTAGTCTGACACATTTAACAGGTTTTTTTATTTTTGAAATAAGGTGTTCAATTGTCTTAAAGTTTTTATATTTATCCAAGGCTATCTTCAAAGCTCACATTCGGACTTTTTAGATACTTTAATGGAAATGTCATTAAACAAACTTAAACCACAGTGCAAAATAAACTAATAGAATAGATATAAAACTGGGTATACTCTGACTGGCATGGTTGCCGTTTAAATTTTTAAATACACCATATACATACAATAATTTTTTATTAACAAAGTATTGTTAGATATACTAGATAGTCTGTAGTTTTTTCGCTTTAATTGCATTTACTTTTTAATTTTTTAATATTTTTTCCACACCCTAATCCCCTATAAGTTACTTTTCCATTTCAATCTTTCACCTTTTCATTTCATACATTTTCTTTTCTTTCACTTTTCCGTCTATAAGTGCATCAGTGCAACCTTGGCATTAAGGTTTACACGATTCCGCTTAGCTGCAACTCTTCGTACTCAGACTACGAACTGGCCTTAGTACTCAGCCAATGTCAATTGCATTTGCTGCATTTGGTCTTTAGCAATGATCTGTTCACCTTGCTAATTAATAAAACTCTAAAAATTTTCAATGTTAATAAACTTTTATTCAACTTTTTACAGAGAGAAAAATCGGAACGTTCTCCTCAATCAAAACAAAAAACTTAAAAATATTTGAAATTGAATTTTACTTTTTAAATTCAATAAATGCACAGCCAACTGGGTCGCCACAGTACCCCCTCCTAGCGATGGAGTACTAGCAACAACGCGACACCACAACTAAGTCGACAACACCACTCTTAATCCCGAAATTCCGCTAACCTTGCTGGGAAACGCACTACTCTACCAGCTCGTGTCACTTTCGGAATCGGCAACAGGGATTCACGCCTACAATCACCAGAAGTCACTAACTGATCACCATTCAACAACGCTGAAGGCTGACGCGTTTCTGGAACAACCTGTTCAAGATCATCACACGTTAAGTACGCCGCCTTCAACCTATCATTCGAAACAGTCACCTCTCTCCCACGGCAAACAATAACAGACGTCTTCTCACTACGACTCAGCACCTCAAATGGACCTTCGTAAGGCTGCTCAAGTGGAGCTCGAGCACGATCCACTCGAAAAAAACGTGCTTACAATTAATAACGTCACGCGGAACATACACAGATGGATGACAATGTCTTGTTGATTCAACGGATTTAACCTTAGCTAAAGCCCTTCGCAACGCCGACACAAAATCAGTCTCGGACGACTTCTGCTTGAAATCCGAAAGCATCTGCCCTGGAACACAAAGAGGATTTCCAAACAACATCTCTGAAGGACTAGCATTTAGGTCTAATTTCGGTGTCGTTCGCAATCCCAACAACACAAGCGGAAGAGACTGCGTCCAATTACTTGAGGAATGACATCGAATGGCTGCCTTCAATGTTCTATGGAAACGTTCAACCATGCCATTTGCTTGAGGATGATAAGCCGTGGTATGAAAGTGTTTCACTCCAAGCAATCTCGTCAGTTCCCGAAATACAGCAGACTCAAACTGCCGACCCAAATCAGTGGTAATAGCCTGCGGAGAACCAAAACTTGCCACCCAACCGTCGATAAAAGCCGCTGCAACTTCTTCTGCCGTAATGCCCGACAGAGGCACAGCAACAGGCCACCGAGAAAAACGATCGACGCAAGTCAAACAATAACGCTTCCCCTGAGACAAAGGCAATGGACCCACAATGTCAACATGAACATGCTGGAACCGACTATCAATATCAGCAAACGAACCAATTGGTGTTTTAGTATGCCGCTGAATCTTGGACTTCTGACACGCAATGCAACTACGCACAAACACAGCTACATCCTTAACCAAACCAAGCCAAACATACCTAGCCTGCACCAATTTCCGCGTTGCTCGAATACCAGGATGAGCCAAACCGTGGAGTTTTGAGAGTACCAGCTGCCGACAGTTTGCGGGAACAAAAGGACGAACACGACTGCCTGACACATCACAGTACAGTTCAATACTCGAATCCGGCAATCTCAACTTCTTCAACCCAACACCATCTTCAGACTGGCTCTTCAGCTGAGCGAGCAACTCTGCATCAGTCTTCTGCCCCTCAGCAATTAACTCAATAACATTTGCCTCCAACTGAACCGTAGCAACCCGAGACAAAGAGTCAGCCACCGTATTATCTGCACCAGCCAGATGACGAATATCAGTGCAATACTGACTAATAAACTCCAGCTGTCTTGCACGACGAGGAGATGCCTTCTCACTTATTTGCCTGAACGCAAACGTTAAAGGTTTGTGATCCGTAAAAATGACGAAATCACGTCCCTCTAATGCATACTTAAAATGCTGGACAGCTTGATAGATAGCAGTCAACTCACGATCATAAGCACTATACTTAGTCTGCGCTGGACTCAAACCTTTTGAATAAAATGCCAATGGCTGAGTCACACCTTTCACTACTTGTTGGAGAACAGCACCCACCGCAACGTCTGAAGCATCAGTCGTGAGCGTCAATTGTGCATCCAGAGCCATGAAGTTAAGCAACGTAGCTTGGGCAAGATCATTCTTGCAAGCCTCAAAAACCTCTACATCTTCTGGAGTCCAAGAAATTACCGACTTATCATTCTTGCGGTTACCTGGTGTAAGATGAAACAACCGCTGCTGATTCTGCACAGCGTTACGCAGAAACGGCCGATAAAAGTTCACCATGCCTAAGAATTGTCTAAGCTGTTTAACCGTTGCTGGCAGAGGAAAATCACGAACAGCTTGAACCTTACTCTCCGGAGGACGTAAACCCTTTGCACTAATAACGTGCCCAAGGAACTCGATCTCGGAACAGCCGAACTTACACTTGGCAAAATTCACAGTCAAACCAGTTTCTCTAAGTCGATCTAAAACCAGTCGCAAATGCATTCTGTGTTCTGCTTCATCTTTTGACGCAATTAAAATATCGTCGATGTACGCAAAAACGAAATTAAGATCACCTAGAGTCTCATTCATAAAACGCTGAAACGTCTGGGCAGCATTACGGAGACCGAAAGTCATAAAGCGAAACTCGAACAGGCCAAACGGAGTTGTAATAGCTGTCTTCGGAATGTCTGCCAGTGCAAGCGGTATCTGATGATACGCTTTCTGCAAATCTATCTTCGAAAACATAGTTTTACCATGAAGAATACTCGTCACATCATGAATGAACGGAATCGGATACCGATCAGGTTTAGTTTGCGCGTTGAGCATGCGATAATCGCCACACGGTCTCCAACTTCCATCGCCTTTGCGAACCATGTGAAGTGGACTTGCCCAACAGCTTTTCGAAGGTTGACAAATCCCTGTCTGGACTAAAAATTGGAATTCCTTCTTGGCTTCTTCAAGTTTGGCTCCAACTAAACGTCGGGGACGAGCAAATGACGGCGCACCAAATGTCTCGATGCAATGTTCAACCTTAGTAACTAAACCCATCCGATTTGCACTCATAATGCCTAAATCACGGTATTCATTAACCAGCTCAGCATAAGCTGAAACTGAACCACACACACGCACAGTATCTTCTTGAGACACAGCAGCCTTACCCTTCATCATCAAAGTCGTCTTCGAATCAACTAACCGCTTCCTTTTCAAATCCACTAACAAGTCATAGTGATTAAGGAAGTCGGCTCCAACAATAGGACAGCTAACATCCGCAATCACGAACGTCCACGGGAAATCTCTACGCAAACCCAAAGACAAAAGCAGTCGACGCTCGCCAAATGTTTGAATAGGCGTACCATTAGCGGCATATAAATTAACTGACGCAACACTGTTAGCCCTTTGCTTCCAACGACAGAACGACTTCGGTAAAACTGATATGTCCGCACCAGTATCAATGAGAAAAACGGTCGACGTGGCGGGATCTTTAATACTAAGTCGAGCTATACGAACACTAACCCCTTCTCGGCTCGACGACGTAGAAGGAGTGCCTAGTTTTTTGACTGATGAGAGCTTGCCACAAAACTACAGGGCTGCCGACAAGCATTAGCTCTATCACCAAACCTTTCGTGATACCAGCACCAATCTGGATGACTTCCTGGTCGGGAACGAGTTCGCCTACGTCTCCTCAATGACGATCGACTTTGCACCGACTCACTACGACGTAAATCCAAACGACTCAGACGCTGTTCGATTTGCTCAAGCCTTCGTAAAATCACAGCATTCTCAGAATAGGCTGGACAATCAGAGGCTGACGCTACAGCTATCTGTTGAAAATCACCCGCCTCACAAATACGATCTGCTAATTTCGCCAGTTCTGCTAGTGCCACGTTCGATGCCTGCAGAATAGCGCGCACTTGTGGTGGCAAACGCTTCAGCCAAAGAGACTTAAGGAACTCATCGCTCACCTTGTCTTTAGCTAACGCTGTCAACTCCGTTAGCAACTGTGTTGGGCGTCTATCACCAAGTTCAACTTCTGACAACAACCGTTGAATCTTCCGCTGCTCGCTCTCACTGTACCGCTCTATGATGCAAGCCTTTAAATTAGCGTATCTTCCAGTTTCAGGAGGATGAAGCACTGCATCACTTACATCGGCGATAACACTTGACTCAATCGCTGCTACAACCGTGTTGAATTGTGTGATGTCACTCGTAATGGCAGCTACTGCGAATTGCGCCTCGATCTGAGCAAACCAAATCTCCGGTCGCTCGTGCCAAAACGGTGGCACCTTCACTGCTACACGGTTTACGACACTTCCACTATCAGAAGCCATTACTACACCTTCGTCTGCAACTGACATCACAGCTCGATAATTAGATATTTAGCTCAGAAGTTAATATTTCTAAATTTAAACTTTTTCGAAATCACGTCGGGGTCACCAATTTAGCAATGATCTGTTCACCTTGCTAATTAATAAAACTCTAAAAATTTTCAATGTTAATAAACTTTTATTCAACTTTTTACAGAGAGAAAAATCGGAACGTTCTCCTCAATCAAAACAAAAAACTTAAAAATATTTGAAATTGAATTTTACTTTTTAAATTCAATAAATGCACAGCCAACTGGGTCGCCACAGGTCCAAGAAATTATCTACATGCGTGAGCATTTTGCTAAAAATGCAAATTAATTGTATTAAAAGTACATGAAATGCAACAAATGTGTCGATATGCTTGCATATAAACAATGCAAATACTTTGCAATTATTTAATGATAATTAAACAAATTGCTTTATAAATAAAACAGTAATAAACAAATTGAAATGCCAAACAGCAGCTGCAAGTATTTGCATCCAATGCAACTTTTTCATTGTAAATTAAATTAATTTAATAGTAAGTATAAATTAAATTTCCTGCATTAAAAAATATTTTGAAATTTTTTATTCATTACAGATAGCAGAAAAAACACCTACAAGTAATATTCCCTATTTTTTATATATAATACTTCGTATATAGTACTTAAACCCTTCGTGATGATGTAAAACTCTTAATTAAAATAATTTCAACCACAACGAACCTATCGCGATTAGAAGTGTGTTTCATACATAAATCTTCCATATTTTGAAAGCAGCTTTAGATGCTACTGAACATTTCTAATTTAACTTTAATTACTCACAATTATAAATTTATTTAATTTTTATAGATTTAAGCTTGCATAATTCGTTCAACAGGTTTCTTGATTAGTATGCACTGCCCTGCACTGTGATAATTACAGATTGCACACTAATTTCAGTGTTTAAGTTTACTTTGCAACAATAAAGGCTTAAGAGCATATTAGATTGATTAAAAGCCACAATATACAAACTAATAAATTCAATCATAAATTACATTCAAGACATACTATAAATCTTCAAAATGCATTTAAAATACAAATACGAGTACGTATATTTCCATATTCAATATTTAAACTAAGAATCAATAATCGAGCAATTGCATTTAGCATATCTCAAAGTGTTTTTATTCCTTGTGAACGAAGCAATAAACTTGAATGAACTTGAACTAGTATTTGGAATATGTCAAATGAAAGATTTTATAAACATTCTGGAAAGGACCTTGATTATTACTCAAAATGAATGCAATCCGACCAAATGCGTACCAAATTGAATATAAAAAATCAAATTACTACTTATTAGATTACAAAGGTAATACTATAGACATCTTTACAGTTTTTGACATTTTTGACCAGCTGCGTTGAGAATGTAAGTACTATGTAATAGAGTTATACTAATGATATTGCTTGGATCACCATCTGGCTATGAAATCGGGAACGCCGTATGATATGGCAAATATATAAATGTTTTATTGTTTATTGTATTATCATTTTTATACTCATATTCTAATTGTATTATTATTTTTCTCTATGGTACCAATTGAATGATTCAATAACAAGTTTTTGAGTAACAAAAGATATAGCAGATGATAAGATTGATGAAAAATTTATTTTTAAAAAAACAAGTAACCCCAACATTTGGAAAGCTCCAAATAAATTTTTAGTTAAGAAACATAAAGCTTGTATACTTTTTATATATATTAAAAACTTTTATCTTAAACATATTTTATAGAAATCACTGTCTTATAAGAAATCAAAAAGTTCAAAAATTGATAGATGAAAGATATTGAAATGAGGATAGTCAGTAATTTTAGTTTTAAATTGAGATATACACACTCAGTTTATCAATTCAAACTATTTTGTTTCGCAAAGTTATTTTTCTCTTATAGAGCAGATCAGCTGACTAAATGCTGCTCTACGCTTTTGGAGAATGTGAGTTCCCATATCAAAATGGGAGTTCCTATATTTTCCGTTAAATATTAACATATGTGAGACAAACCACAACGGCAACTGCATAGTGATAGACAGATTCAAGAAATATAACTATTTGATACCTACAGATATGCACATAACTGGCTAGGGTATCCCTAAGAGACTTCTGCTAAATCTATCAAGATAATCGAAGATTTATGAAAACACAGTACGGCACAGCTCATACAAAGTGGAAAGATAGGTTTGATTGCGAGAATGCCTTTTAATACTAATATTAACTTAGATGAAAATAAAAAGATAGATTAAATATTAATCACATAAAAAGCGATTAATCAGTTCTATCTCTTCTTCATAAGATTAAATCCTGCAGATTCCACTAATCGGAAGATGTTATCAATGAGACATCGAAGCAACAGCACAATACACCCATCAGCACACCAGTAAGGCTATGCATTTCAGATATCAGCCCTTATACAGTACCTTTTAGCTAACTTCCCTATGTCACGAAACCAAAGTGATGTACAATAGTAGTGCCAAAAATGTAACTATCCGTTACTTTGTATTCGTTACTCAAGAAATACCTGAGTAACGAATACAAACTTTTTATTGTATTCGTTACTTTTACTCATTTTACCAATGAGTAATATTTATTATAATTACTCTTTCAAGTACTTAGTAACGATTACTTTTAAGCAATTGTTTTTGCGATATAATAATAACTACTTTATTTTGAACAAAATTTTTCTTCGCTATCAAATTCATTAAAAATGTTTAAAAAAGTGAAATTTGGATTCATTTGAACCAGTAGGACGTGAAAAGCTAAATGCAAAATATGCGGATCAAACAATTCAATAAAATAATAATTTTAATTTATTAAATGTATAATTTATTATAATAAATATATATGCTTTTAAAAATTTCTTTTATTGCCGAAAAAAAGCAAACTTCAGTAACGACTGCACAGTAACGAAAACGCAGTAACGAAAGCGCAGTAACGAAAGCGCAGTAACGAATACTGAGTAACGAATACATACTCGAAAAGTAACGGGTAGTTACAAATACGCAAAAGTAACGAAGTTTGGCACCACTAATGTACAATATTCCATTATAAGCGCGGATTGATAATTTTAGATGTAATTATTTTCAATACTGGCTAGCTGTCTGTAATGATTAGCCTCATTATTTTTATACAATGTGTTATTAGCCTATATAAGTCTGACTACTATAAGTCTGACTTCAGTATATTGCAGTCTGATATCCGTTACAAGCATCAGGAAGTCAATATAACTTACTCACCCAAATGTACTTCGTGTAGATGCCCGGCTCACTCTATTTTTTTAGCCATCAATATGGGATGATTACTTCAAAGTTAATTGTCTAGATCTCCACTCCCGGACTTCACTTGTATAAAAAAAACTAAAGTTTGACTCTCTAGCTTTTTATTTTAAGGAATTGACAGTGTTAGGGAATAATCGATTTAATAAAATTTAAAAGGTTTGTAATTGAGGTCAGATGTTAAAGGTTTAGGAGGTTTGGGAAGCAAATTTCGTAATCAACTGCAGACCAATTGTAGTCTTATAACTTATTTTTTATTGTTATAACAACATATTGTCCACTTCATCGATAATAAATTGAATACAAATTAATATTCACTCAATCACAGTTTATTTTCATGCAGAAAAAATGCTAAACATATAATTCAAATTCTAACATTATAGTATGAAGAAAAAATTAAGATTGTCATATTAAGCAAATATGTACTTATTATAATTCCTAACTTTATTTCAATTTACTTACATATATTTTAGGCTGAATGTGGTTTTAGGCTGAATTATATCTAAAAATAGAAACAATTAAAAAATTAGTTAAATATATGATTTAAAAATAATTTATATTTTTTATAGTACAAGTAATATTCGCTTAAATTCAATATAGTTAAACTGTATCTAACCAGGACTCACAAAGTGCAGCAACTGCTAACAAAGTCGGTCACAAATCAATTGACCAAAACACTTTTTGCTCTTCGACCACAATTGGAACGAATGTTAAACAAAACTCCAACAAATATAAATGCGCCCTCAATCAATTTTTCATCAAAGAAACCCCCAGAAATTTTATTGAAAAATAGAAAAGACAAACTACAATACTAAAAATGAAACGAAAAAGTATTGAAACCGTGGAATATGATGACAGTTTAAACTCTGATCATGATCGGCAACGATCACTCCAAAGGCAAATCGACAATTTCTAGCTGAAAGGCAGTCAGGCAGACAAACAGACAGACAACTTGCACAGCAGTTACACCAGTTTTTATTATGGTATTAGCAAGAAATCTTCCCCTCCTAAATTCATTAAAATAAAACTAAACAATACTTTTTTATTTTAAATCAAACAATCTATGGATTTACTACTTGGCATTAACTAAGCAGAGACGCAGGCAATATGCGGACAGACAGCGGGCATATTTCATGCCGTGGCCAAATTGATCACGAAGATCAGTTAAGGCAGCTTTTCAGTTTCAGTTTGAAAAGATGACGGACTGACATCACCTACGGCATTGGAGGTTAGGTTTTTTGTTTCTTATTTTTAATTAAATAAAAATAAAAGCAAAACTCCAACTTCGCATAGGTAGGAACGGTTCAGGGCACAATATTCCAAGCAAAATTTTGATTTACAATTTTTTCAATAATTCGTTTAAATCTTATTTGACTTTTGATTTTTTTTTCTGCTTGGATTTGGTAGACCGCAGCACGTTAAGACAATGACGCCTTCTGTCATAAGATGTCATAGGTTAGTAAATATGATTTCTCTAATGTTTTGCAATTTTTAGGTCAATAAGTGAGGTCAATTTAATATGATAAACTGGTTATCATTTTTTCTGAACTTTTTTGTAATATCATTTGTCAGTTTATGAGATTGCCTTGCTTGTTATGACTTTATTTTATAATCGCTTAAAAAATTACAAAACAATTGCGATTATTTTAAATTTAATCAGTGGAAACTTAATTTGTAATTTAGGATAAATTACAAATTACTTTTATACAAATTTTTTATATTACAATGAATACTCAAAAGCCACATTATTATTTATATTTTAAAATTAGTTTATATCCTTTGAGCTCAACTTCTTTTGTTTGATAAAATTGCAACAACTAATTAAAAAAAAACTATACTAATAAAAGGATTCAGATATTAGGCGTAGGATGGTGGCCTTCTCTCATTCACATAATATTAGTATATGACTTTACTAGATTTTAAATAAGCATAAAAAGTAATCCCATGGATCTGCTTAGGTTAGCAGGAAATCCGTTGAATGACTTTAGGTAAGCATAAGAAGTTATCCCAGTGATCCATTTAGGTTTATTGGTTCACTGTATAAAATACGGCAAAAAAACTTACAGATCTTTTAGACAGTAAAAGAAAAAGTAATTATGAAACTCTTTATTTAACTTTTCCACACTGTGGAAAGAATCACTGTGACAAGATTCAATCTTCTGGCATTGTTAAATGGTGAGTAGTACACAAAAAAAAAAACAAAAATGATGTTATTAGTATAATAGTACATGATTATTATTGATTATTATTGTTAGGGCATGTCGTACTGCAACCGTCGGGTCTATTAAGTACCCTTCTGCGTTTAGAGTAGGCCTCTAAGCCCTGTTGCGTCAGTAAAAAAGTGATACAAAACTAACTTTACAGAGTTTTGTTGCCTCTTCCGTAAGAATATACACTCCCAGGAACCTATTTCGTATGTGCATTAGCGCAGAGCTTTCTAACAGTGTGACCGACTCCTCATTCTTTTCACAGAATCAACAGTTTGTATCCGTAAGTATATCCAGTCTTGTACGGTGGTTTATGATAGTGCATGAAGTTTTATACAAATATCAGATGCACTAACATTTGGGGTAACATCGTTTTTAAAATAGGTCGATATCTTTTATATCTTATATATTCAGTACTTCTTATTTATACCCTTTTTACAATATATAAAATTTTATTATTAATTATTATTGTCAATCACGACTCATTTTCGAAGTCAAAAAATCAACTTTTATATTTATGATGGTTTGCTACGTGACATAAATGAGTACACCCTTTGTGCAGTGTTTCTCAACAGTCCATCAATTTCAACGTTTTGTTTTTTCGACTTTAAAATTATTATTAGATATTTTCACCAAGTACATTGCATATGTTTCTGGTCAGCAATTCATTTCGGATTAGAAAACACTAATATATAACAAATTTTATACACAAATACTACTATAAGCTTTCCTTGTTTTATAGTTCTACTTATATCATTAAGGATATTCACAACCTTAGGTAATGAGGTCGGTAATTGAGTAACTTTATAACATTATAAATTGTCAACAATAAAACAAGTGTACTCTGTATGTCTTTTATTGTTGATGCTTTGCACTCATTGAGTACACTTACCGCGGTCGTTATGTGAGATCATGAAAAACCCTTTTTTATTAGGGTAATAGCCTTCAACTATGATTAAAGCTTTATTGCAGTAGTTTGAAGTAGTTGCATAGCTTAATATTACATATTTTATCTATGACATATGAAACGATCGTCAGCTTAAGTTTGTGTCTAAACGAGTGGCGGTAATCAGTAGTTTAAAGTCAATTTTAATAGAATTTTGTAACTGGGTCACGTTTATTTTAAGTTACTGTTTCTAACTCATATGATATAGTATATAACTGTTATGTATGCAAATTAAAATCTGTTCTAATTACACCACAATTGGTTAGATGGGGAGGTATAACTAATGAAGACCATTAACTGCAAACAAGCTACTAAGTCAATAGAATAGTAATTAATGTAAGCATAAATGCAGTAAAAGAGTATTGAAGTAATTATAAAAACAGACAAAGAATTTTAAATGCAATTAAGTTTAAGTATGACCATAAAAACGAAGCAATTTGTTATTTTGTTTCATAAATAAATAGAAATACAAATTAATTATAATATAAAATAATTGCAACTGACAGAAAACAATTGAAAATTATTTTATATTTATGACGGCAAGCTGAAAACGTGTACTTACATTTGAGCCAAATTATTTTAAAGCGATTATCGTGCCACAAATGCACAACACAATTGTAAACACATAAACGGCAATTTTTATTTAGTGCCACTAACTAACAGCAGCAACAATAATAAAAATTAACAACAACTGCAACAACAACAACAACAACAACAACAATTAAACAATTGCAACATATTGTCTATTATTTGGTTTTGTGGTTGGTGGAACATATTCCATATGTTGCCGACGTGTATTACAGCAGCAGCACTACTTGAGATAAGCCAAATTGTTGCTGGAACAAAGCACAATGACACAATAACCACCGCACATGATCGTCGTATATAAGCATATGAGCACATGAACGCGAGCAATTTCGAGACAAAATATAAAAATTACGAGTATCTGAAGATCGATAATAACACATGAAGAAAAACAAATTCCTAAACACCAAAATAGCTGAAAAGCCATAAAAACTAAACCGCATTCGAGCACAAATGCACTGAGATATGAATTTGAAGGTTTTTTGATTTGCTGATTAGATTCACCAATGCGCATAAAGATGTCAAACTGTTATATAATTTAAAAACTGAAAAAGAATGCTCGCAATAGAGCATTCGAAGGGTCTGAGGTGTTCAATATCGCGAAAACCTTGACGTATTTTTCGAGTTAAGAAATTCGTGGGCTTGCTTGTGGGTTTACCAATCGACAAAAAAATAAATCAACAGTTTCGAAATTTAATTTTGTTTGAGATATTTTTCTTTTCTTCTATCTTATCGATAATAAATTTAAACAATTCTAGTTTACAAAACTATCTTATTTACAATATATTTCAGTGATTAGTAAGGTCTTCTATTTTATAATAGGTATGTTAATCGCACATAATATTTTTATATTTTAAGTATAATGAGTATATAAATTAAAATTTAATAATTAATAATAAAAAATGCTGACCTTCAAATTATTGCTTATTTAATTTATTTATTTAATACAAATAGAAATTTTTTTTATTAAAAAATTTTTTAATAAATATTTTATCAAACATAATTGCAAATGATTAAATTTAATGTAAGTAAGCGAGCATATTAACAAGATCTTACTCTCCTTTAAAGCAATTGAAAGTGCAAAAACAATATGAAATTATTAACTTTAAATTAGCTTTAAAGTAAATAACTACCAAACATAAAATAATCTTTAGTTTTAAATTAAGTTGTACTTAAAAGAAAATGTTATTATCGAAACTTTTTTTAGTTTAATTTTACTTATAAAATAAAAAGTTAAATAAATAACAAGTGTTTGCCTAAAACTGGAATTTATTAAAAAAAAATCAAATAAAAAAATTAATTAATTGAAATAAGACTATATAACAACTATTTTTTAATAATAAATTCACATAACAATAGGTAATATTGTACGATAAATATTATTAAAATATGAAATTCAATAAATTTGCATTAAATTATTAAAATAAAATAAATTTGAGACTCTGGAGACTCACATAAATATAACATATAATTCATATATATATTACAACATAATATGGTATCGAATTATCTCATACTAATCAAATCCATTTGTCCCATGATAAATGTGAGATATTGAAAAATGTTTCTCTCTGTGTTGTAATTTCTAATTTAGAAAATTTTTTAATTATAAACTTTTTTTGTAATTTTTTGGTTTAATTTAATTAAATCAAGAAATAGTTCGAAAAGTTATTTAAATTAATTCGTGTAGCTTTACGGTTCATTACCTTACAATATGTAAATAAAGGGGTAAAAATTTCGTGCTTTTGATTTGGTAACATTCTTTCAGAGACGTACTGTCATCCAGACTATCATATATTTTGTTCAATTTTTTCAATTTACAATATATGTAGTTTAATAACCGCTAAACGTGTTAAAATTGTGAAAACTTACTACAAAAATGGTGACGATTTCAGTAATATGTTAGGACTTATTTTCCGCTTAGTAGATATATTAAACTGGGATAGTGAAAATCTGCAAGTAACTATCGATAGACCACTGCAAATGCAAAAAATTACTAAGTATATGGTGCGACATTTATATAGGGTATAGCGTCGAGATTTTTTAAAAACAACGATTGGGCGATACAAACCGCCAATCCTGATTGCTATATATATTTGTTATGACCAATAGTTTGTGGAGATATTGAAGTTATACTGAAGTTATCGATGGAGTTAGTGATCGATGAAAATTTCACTACACTTGCTGGTCATGTTACTTTCTGAAAACACAGTCAGAAGAAACTTTCTAGATGTGTCGACATTTTAGGAGTGTGAATTGGCCTCCATGACCATGCGATTTGTTACCATTAGATTCATTTTTGTAGGCGTTACGTTTAAGGAAACTATCCTCAAACTCTCAACTCTTTCTAACCCACATCAGTTAGGTTTGTGCCGAGCTGTTGCCAGCTAAGTATTCATAAATCATAAATACTTAATAAATATTAGAATAAGAATCAGTGGAAAAGTTTCGTGAAAAACTTTTGAATGATGTTGTATATATAGCAAACATGAAGCCTAGCAGTATTATAAAATAGAATTTAATTATAATCTGAACAAAAGCGCAAATTTGAAATCTGAAGAGTACTCACTATTTCTATTCTGGCAATATAAATTCTTCACTTGAATACAATGTGGCATATCTCAATTACCACAACGCATTATGGCTGTTTTAACGAGTGCCATAACACAAATTTTCATGACACGAACGAACTTAGTGAACATTTTAAGTTATCCACAAAGCGTTTAAACTGTTTTTACAAATGCTATAGCCGAGTTTTGTTTAGTGGCTGTTTTCTAAACTACCAGAACGCGTTCATTTTATTGTTTCTTTTTACACAATTTGCATTTTTGGCATTTGAGTATATATATATATAGTTATAGTTATATAATATAATATAATGTATATAATACAACATAATATATAGTTATAGTTTATATATATAAGCAATAGCCTGAACATAAAAATATAACTCAAACTCTTTCAAATAAGTTTATTAAATATACTCGTATATAAATTGATACAGATTTCTAACAGCGTTTCCGCAAGTTAATGTCTAAAAACGATACCACTTTAACCTCCAAAAATTACTTCAAGATAATTTCTTTTTTATATTTTTTACTCATATATATTAAGTACTAAAACAAGTTTTAGTACTCATTTTGTATTGGGGGGAATGTGTTGGAAAAATATATTTATTTGAAATGCTATGTATAAAATATCAGCCTGCTATACAGGGGTAACTATTGCGAAAATCAATATAAATGGATTTATATTCCCTGTTAAAGTAATATCTTCAATAATCGATTAACTTTTCTATGTGATCAAACTTAATGAGTGTCATTTTAAAACAGGGTTGATTTTTTATAAATAATCAAATAGTTCTAAAAGTCAAGTGTTGGTTTTATATTGAGTTATTATCATTGTTAGATTTTTTAGTATCACTTCTATTTTTGTATTTATTTTTTAAAGTAATACTTCAAATAAAGGTTGTAGGTGTTTAACTTCCTATCTTATTTGACTTTTATGATTTCTCTAATGCTATTTTAAAATTTTTAGAATTCCTTGTAAATAAATTTAAAATATCACTCCTATTATAACTAAA
>NW_024031604.1:0-16519 GCF_002237135.1 Teleopsis dalmanni
GTATATTAAAACTACATATGTTCATAAATTCACTCATTCTTAACATATGTTAATAGTTTATATGAATTTTGAAGTGCAAATCAAAAAATAGTGATACAGTAAAGCACAACAGTTCTATATAAATGATTATTGTAAAGTACTAGTAACATTTGGTATACATTATAAATGATTAAGAGTTTAATATTCATATATACTTGATAACACAGTACTATTTACAATTTAAATAAATTTACTGAGATAAATAGAATTAATATTTTTTTATATATTAATGATATAGCAATGATAAATGGTTTGAAAGAATTACAGCGATTACAGCTGCTAAGAATTTTATAATAATAATTTGTACATTAAGCAAAGTGTATGTAGAACAGTTGACGGAAGGAAACATTGGAAACTTTGATTCTTAGCTCGAATATAATACTTAAAAATTCGTTCCATTTTATTAAGACTATATGATTAGAAAAAATAACTTAGAATCATCAAAGGAATTTTAACAGGTCACTGTAAACTAAAATACCATTTTACAAGACTGGGCATATATACGGATGCAAACTCTAGATTCTTCAAGGAGAGTGAAGAGTCAGCCACATATGTGCTGATAGAATACCCTGCGCTAATGCAGATACACAATAGGCTACTGGGAATGTATACCCTTACGAAAGAGGCAATTAAATTCTGAAAAGTAGGTTCTATACTACTCTTTGTCGAAGCAACAGGGCTTGGAGACATACTAGAAGAAGGCACAATAGACCCGAGAGTCGCAGTGCTATATCCCATAGCAATAATAATATGGTTAGATGTAGTACGATGTACAATAAATAAAGTGCAATGTGACAATTCTTAAGTAAATATACGGTAGTGCGAAGACTTAATATATAAATTCTGTTCACAAATAAATAGGAACTTAAATAAGGGTAAAGCGTTATCCTTTTTCTTTTCATCCTAAAACCTGGATAGAATTTATAGTTATATAAATGTAAAAATGTACACATTAATATAAACTAATAATGTCTTAGAAAAATCTGTTTTAGTAGTTTGAATAGTTAAGCGCTTACAAAATTTGTTCGATTGACTGTCACTAAGTTCTAGTGTGGTGATGCAATTACTACATATCTAAATTGGGTAATGTGAATAAAGACTTTATAGAGGAGGAAAAAAGAATGAGGTGGCTTATTTTGTGATTGTGGACTATTTCTATATAGTTCACGCTTTTTATACACTATAATACATAGAGCTAGAGAGATTTCGATTTCCTACGTGCCGCATTTTAACCAAATTATTTTGGTAAGTTTCAGTATTCTAAACAGTTCCATCGATTTTACTATATGACAATATAGTTTAGTTCTCGATATACTGGGTTTAAGTTTAAAAATTTCAGCTTTGTACCTATCAAGTTCGATATCTCGAGTAGTAGCAAGAAGTTGACCAAGGTGAATTAATTGTACAGAAGGCAAAAGATAGTTAAGATTTATTTATTTCGTGGTTTCGATATCTCGAGTAGCAGCAAGAAGTTGACCAAGTTGAATTAATTATACAGAAGGCAAAAGATAGTTAAGATTTATTTATTTCGTGGTTTTGATTTGGCAACACCGTTTCAGTTACATATATTAAACAGACCTGACCTAATAAAACTTTTCGATTGTTTCATATGTTTAATATGAGGTTTAAAATGCTACACTATTAATTATTAAATAACCAAAATCTTAATATAAATGTTTTATTTACATTAACTTTTGAAATCACGAATTGAATAACTCGTTAGGATAACTTAGTTAACTAGCTAAGTTATTACTAAATTGTTTAATTTTAAATATTGGTTTATTCAATTCTTATAGTAAATCTCATAAAAAAGGTATCTGATGATATAACATAATATTATTTTATCATAATTCTTTTTTTGGCATTTCTAATTTTTATTAGATACATGTATCTTTAACAAAATCTCCTCTTAAATTTTTTTTGGTCACATCGTTAATGTGTGGATATTGAAGAAATTAAAATATATTTTAATTTAATATCATAAGTTATTAGTTTTTTGTCATCAATGATAGCTTAAGGAGAAAGCAGTTTAAACATATTTTTAGGAAATTGTCAATTTCGTATTTAAAAAATTTATTAAATAATCCACAAAACGAAAGAAAAAAATAAATAAAAAAAATTGTTTGCGGAATAACTGAAAATAGAGACTAACAATATGCGAAGTACTTACCCGTACGTGCAGTACTTGCAGTTGTCAATATTGACTCAAGATACACGCTGGAGTAATGTTAATTAAAAATTCATATAAGTGAAATGGTATATAAAGAGATTTATTATTTTATTTTATTATTATTTTTTCTTTTTTGGTTATTATTATTTATTCATGAGCAACGATAGTAAAGATACACGTGATGGATTAATTCAAGCATAGACAATAACAAATTAAATAATACAGCAACCATGGATTGCATAAATATTTGTGTGGAAAGGGTTTAGGAGAATAAAAAATTGTATCTGTAATATTATTATACAATATTTACATTAAACAAAGTGAATTAAGAGTAGAGGGGAAAATGCAACTGCATAAAATGTGTAGCAGTGAACCAATAAAGCGGAAACAATGTCAAACCCTACTTTGTTCGGGCTACTGACTTCCGCTTAATTAAACATAATAATAGTTAGGTTGATTTAATTAATTTTTAACGTTAGTGAAAAATAAATAAATTAATGTGGGTTTATGCTCTTAACATATGTTATATTAAATAAATTGTTATTACTATTATTTGGTTTAAATGTAAGAGTAGTAAAGACGCTAAATGTGAACTATTTTCTTATTAATTACTATGTGTTGCCTTTCCTTACAATTTTCAGGGAAGACAAAACTTTATCATAGAGTTATTGACTTTTAGTAGCGCAGCCTCATCTTACGAAGCTTTAGTAGTCAAATAGAAATATATAGTGTACTGAAATGTAAAAGAAAATGTCAGAAGAGATTAATTTTCCCTAAAAGAATGGGATTGATACTCCTAAATCGAAATAAAATCACGAATAAATAGAATTAGACTATCATATAATTCTTAAATTTGGCTACTGACATGACGCTTTAGATAATTCCCAAAATAAATAATTAAATCATTTTATCTGTAAAAAAGTATCGATTCTCAGCTATACAAAACTAAGAATATTGACAGATTATCGAAATAAATATAGTCTGTCCCATCATCATCTTCTATGTGCTATGCAATTATTTGTCTTTGTTCAGACAGTCAGCACAATTGGAAACTAAAATCTTCCCCTCCTAATACATGTTTATGATTAGGATAAAGAAGCTTCATAACTGAAGGTATTTTGGATTCTCTCAGATGTTTTAAATTTCTGAATGATTAAGAATTTACTTATTTATTATTTATGTTATAAAATATTTGTTCACGTCAGAGTGTTATACTTCATCGTTAATCTCTATTTCTATCATATATTACTTATATTTTGTGCTGCTGAAAATATTTAGATACAAATTATTAGTTTTGTTTGTATGAGAGAACAATATATTCCCATAACATACTTGACTCTTAGGTTAGGTCAGGTTATACTGGTGATCCATATCCTTTTAGGCATATGGGTTCATTGTGTTACCGTGTATTGGCAAAGCTTATAATGCTATTCAGAAGTAGGTCTTGTAATTCGCCAAGATTCTCAAAAAAGAAATCCCCTAAAATGATAAGGTGGCGCCTTACTTATTATTTATGATGGATATTTAAAATAATAATTGATTAAATACTATTAATTTAAAATTGATATTTGTTATTGAATAGTATTCGAAATGGCCATATATGACCAGTTGAAGAATTCACTTGATTTAAAACTAAATTTTTTGGATTTTCTATTTGAATGTAGATTTCTGGGTATAGGGAATGCACTTTTTAATTATAGTCTTTTTGGAAAACTAAGTGCCGTCCAAAAAATTTGAAAGAAAGTCTTTGCCAGTCGTATAACCTACGCTCCTTCTTATAAAATATAAACGTTTTCTTTACAAAACTATTCACAACTGAGGTAAATAACAACTTCAATTATACTTTAGAGGAAACAAATACTAAATGAAATGGCAATAAATGTAATTCGAAGTTGCCACTACAAAGTGACTTAAGTTCATTAAATAATTTTAGAAAGGAGTAACAAAATTAGCCATACAATTAACTTTTATCTTAATAAATAACTTTTTCTTAAAATTAATAATAATTAAATTTTTTAATAATTTTCTGCATTGAAGTTTTTACTTTTCTTAAAAATATAAATCCTTTTACCTTTTTCAGCATTTTATTGTTTCGCATTAAAATATTTTCAGCACTGGTAATTCGTAGCAATTGCTGCTGCATGTGTTGATGTTGCTTAAATTTATGCCATTCGTTTATATCGCCAGCACTATCCAAGCCCAAACAATTAATATTTCCATCACTGCAATAATTCCCCAGTGAACCCAAAGGTACTTCATAGTACGAACAATTGTCATCGTCACAACTTGAAAGACTGCAACAACACTGATCATCGCCTTCGTTGGAATTATTCACTAAGACTTCGGTATCTTGACAAAAATATGAATTATTCCAGAAGACACCACCCACAGCATTGCATTCCAATAGCTTATATTTTTTATCTGCAAGTGCAGCAGTTTTCATATTATTCGAATGATTTGTGCAGGAGATGCAACTGATTTCGCTTGATGCCCTTGGTGCCATTGAATTACGTCTACCGACTGTTACATCATTGAAGGGGAGACATGGAGCTTGTTCACAGCAACAGCAATTTGCTTCCGCAGTGCAAAAAGATTTATTGTCTGGTTGCATAGAGATATTGCAGCTGCCACAACTTTGGTTGGAATATTGTGAGGAGCATGTAGAAGATGATGCGGTAGAGCGGCAGGAAACGCCCGACACCTGTGAAGCAAAAGAAAGTGTTGAGAGTGTAGAAGCACGATTGGCGCTTAGACTGCTGGAATTTGTGGAACTGCTGCGTACAAATAATTTCACACAATTATCATTCGTATTGATAGATTTTCTTCTTGCCGCTGGCATTAGCAACTCATCACTTTCATTGTACTCAGCCAACGCATTATCAGCTGCGTTGACCACTTCGGCATCTTGTTCCTGTACCCAGTCGTCATCGATTTTTATTGTGGTGCACTGACGCAGATTTTGGTATTTGCTACGTTGTTCATTGTATTTCAGTTCATTTTCAATGTTACATTGCTTCGTCTTATTGGATCTTTTTGTGTTGCTGCTGTTGGCGGCGGCGGTAAGCAATTCATCTGTGGTGGCTTTGGTTACATTTTTCTTGGAAAAATTTTGTAAATCGTTTGGATCAGCAATCTGTGCTTTACCTATATGTATTTTTATTTGTGTGCCGGCTATGCAATCCATTTCTTTAAGCTTATGTGAATCCGCACTGTATGAAGATTGCGGCGTTATAGATTTATGTTTATTGTGGGCGTGGTAGTCATTATGTGCAATCTTTGTGCTATGCTTTTGTTGTTGGTGTTGTTGCAATTTAACACAGCTCGTGCAATCTGTGGTATTTTTGAAGCAGTCATTCTTCAACTGCTCTTTGCAATCGTTAGAGGACGATACACCAGAATCCGAACAGCTTTCCAAGGATAGCCTTTTTAGTTTGTTATTTTCCTCATTGCAATTATGTTGGTGCGCAGACATCGGGCAGTTAATAATATTACAATTCTTGTAACCACAAGTACGGCGTTCTGTTTTCTCTGCTGCCGCATGCTGTACACTAGGGTCTGCATTGGAGCACCTTTCAGGTATTTGTGGATCATTAACTGACAACTGATTTATTATCTGCAATAGTTGTGGCTTTTTACGTATATGTATGCGTTCGACCTTAACCTTCTGAAAATTTCGCACAGCAGGTTGCCAAGAATTTCGTAGAAGCATATTAAGTTCTGCAGCATTTGCAGCGGATTTGTTGGCAGCGGATTTGAAGTCCAATTGTGCCTCATTTGTGGGTTGATATTTCAATTTCGTTTTAAGGTCCGCATAATGCAATTGCTTTAGATTAGCCTCATGTGCAAATATTTCTTCCACGTTGCGGTGTATCGAATCAATCGGCTCATTAGATGCAAGTGTTGGGGGTGCGGACAAACGATTTCCTTGATTATTCACTGGCTTTGGTATGCGTGACATTTGGTGTTTATTATCGTTTTGTGTAGCACGAAAACGTACATTTGGTGCACAATCAGCGCGTTTGGTGTTTTGCATGGCTGCACCAGAAGTTGCAGAGGTGTTGGAATCTAAATTTTTAACATTAACACTAGTAGACATGCCATTGCAAGCGCTGTTACGTTGTTCTGTACATGCTGCAGTGACTGCGACATAGTTACGATGCCGCATATTGGGTTCCTTTTTGGGAACTGCTGCTGTAGTAGTTATTGGTGCAGGAGCCTGGCGTTTTGGTTGTGGTGGCGAAAGTTGCTTGAGCGGTGTGCGCTGTTGCTGTGTAATATTTTGTTTTGTTGTTTGTTTATTGACATTTTCTGTAGATGTGACATTTATTGGCGTAACTGCTACTTGATCACGCTGTTCGCAGTCTTTTTGCTCAATGCGTGCGATACGATCTGCGCGCGATTTGATACCAGCACGAGCTAAATCGCGACGTATATCGCGTGTGGAGATTTTTGCACGATAATCCCAACTATTTGATTTCTCACATGCTGGTGACGTTGTGGGTTCATTGCTATGATCATTATCAGATGCATTTGTACAGCAAGAGCTATCAGAGTAATCTGCAGGTGTAAGGTGTTGTGCAATAAATTTTGCGGTCACTGCATTAGAAGTGTTGGGTTTTGTATGTTGTATAAATTGCCATGATTCGATTGTGGGTGGTGTATGTAAAACTTGTTTATTACTAGTGGTATTTCCATTTTTTAAAATGGACGTTGTTGGTGTTGTTGTTGTTGGTGTTGTCGTTGTATTAATAGTAATTTTTGTAATATTTCCTTGTGACTTGTTTATATTAGCTGTTGCATTAGACTTTCGATGGGCAATTACGGAATTATCATAACTTTGGGTAGTTTTGTTTGGCAAGTGCGGAAAATTAATCGATTGTGGTCGTTGACGTTGTGTTGGAAGATGTCTTGAACTATCCACTTTATGCATTAAAGCTTCTTTACACTGATGTACATAATTGATTTTAAGTAATTCCATTTGTGGAATTTCTGCACTGGACATACGCGAGTCTAGTGTACTGTCCATGCTGACACTTTTGAGTGTTTCATGATTTGGTTTATGATGAATTTTTCCAATAGGCATTTTGGATTTTCTTTGTTTTTGTAATATTTTTAAGGTATAGTATTTAAAATTTATTTGGAATTTTTAATTAATTTTGTTATTATATTTTAAATATTACTGCTTGTATATCAAAAAATATTCGAAATTTTTTCTTTTTTACTAACAAATCTATTCATATAATTTCAATAAAATCAAAAATAATTTGTATATTTTATTTGGAATTGTTATTTAATTTGGTTGTATTACTGATTAAATATAAAAAAATATATTCCAAATTTTCTTTTTACCAAATCTATTTAAATAATTACATTATTTTTTTTGTAATTTTTTATATTAAATTGAATTTTAATTATTTTTATAAATTCTTTACATAAACTATTGTTTTCAATGCTTAATTTTTTTTAGTTTGTTAATTATTGTAATTTAATTATATTTAAAATTTTGCTTGTTGTATATAAGAAAACACCAAATTTTTTTTTTCCACATCTGTTGAAATAATTTTTTTATATTATTTTTATTGTATATAAGACTCAATTCAATTTTTTTTCTTTCTGTCGTAAAAATTTCCGCAATACACAATATTTTTAGGTTTATTTAATTGCTCATTTATTGTATTATTAAATTTATTTATTTATTATCGATTTACAATTTCAACACATTCACTTTTTAACGACTTTATATTTTCTTTTCTGATGCAAATGCATCAATACATCGGGCAAATGCCTACAGCAAGGCCACATCTTTTTTATCTGAATTGTAACACTTAAATCCAATTTTTGTACTATTTTTCGAGATTTTTTGCTTAATAATGCAAACTTTTTTAAGCACACGCACGTATTCAATATAAAAATGTTCAGTCTCGTTAATAATCATTTATGCATAATTATATATAATTCGCTTGATAATTAACATGACAATATATATTTCAATAATTAATAACAACAACAATATACACAATATAATAAAATTTATTCGAAGCTATTTCGAACAAATCCAAATATTCCCAAATCTGAGCGACCAGATTTCACGCGTGTCTCGTTGTTACTTCGTCAAAAACTCGGTTTAAACTAAAGTCTGCATTTTTAGTACAAGTTAATGTAGCCAAAAGCCGAATTCATAACTTTAACTCCGAACATGGTATGAACATAAACCATCAAACTTAATTATTAAGTTGCAACCACTGTTTTTGTATGAAGCGCACATTATTTTGGTTGCATCGCTGATGGTACTTGCTTGGCATTTTAGGTCTGCTTTGGACTGATCCAGAGTCTTAGTTCTTTGTTTGCTGTTGTTATAATAAATGTGCTGAAGCTGTTATCTGCGTGCTAGCCATGTTAGCCATTTTTCTTAGCGCTTACAGTTCTTGCGAACTCATTTGTTATTATTATTGTCTTACTGTTGTTATATTCGTTTTTGTTGGCATTCTTAGCAGAAAGAATGCTTTTTTTAGAGTAAATAAATAATAGCAGGCAGGTTAGAATGGCTTCCCTCTGTATCAAAGACGCGGAAAACACGTAGTCTAAGATAAACCCGTTGTGGTCAGTAATGATATTAAAATTATTAAAAAAAATAAAATAAAAAAGTTGGTTTTGCTGAAAATTTAATCTCCTTTCACATAACATTGGTAAAAATTACAAATCAATTATTAACTCCTTATTAACTATATTTGTTTCAGTTATAATTTTAATTTTTTTTCTTGTGACTATATATTTGACTTATAATTATAAACTTATTTTTAGTTCTATATTAGTATTAGCGCTACCAATAAAAGCTAAACTATCTATTTATTAAAAATATTTGTTTGAATTCATAAAATATGTTAGTTAGATTAGGGCTAACTAGACGAGATCAAATCACTGTATAGTTTGAAGGGCGACAGAAACAAATACATATATTCATATTTTTTTTGGAGAAAAATAAAAATATGGTTGTAATCTTATATTTATTTTAATTTATTTATTTCGGAGAACATAAAAAAAATAATGCAATTTATCTTTGTAGAATTTTTTGAAATAACGTCTAAAATATATGAAAAGTGGGCATTTGTCTAGCCTACATGTCTGAAACATTTTAAGATAGCTGATTATGATTAAAAAATATATAATAACAAATATATAATATAAAATATGTAATAAAAAATATATATATAATCGAAATATATGTTAGTAATAAGAAATAATTTAAAAATTCCAGTGTTTACTGTTGTAAGGTGGAATCTGTACCCGCGTTTTCTAATTTAAAAAAATTGCTTCAAGAAAAGTTTTCTAATTTCAAAATGCAATAATTTCAATACGATTTTTTAGGGTTAATTCCACTACTTTTTTCTTTCCACTTCCCCTGTATGTATATATAAAATTCTGTAAACCGATGTGGTACAGAGAATAATAAAGGATTAGAATTTAATAAGATTCTCGAAACGGTGATTTGGAAGCCCATAGTAAGATCATATATTTAGCCCTGCTGAGAAAACTTAATTGCCTATTCCATTTCTAGTTTTCGATATGTCGGTAACAACGGTTCCAACCTCCTCCAAGCAAAAACCCCTGACAGCCAAACATATTTAGAAAAAAATTCGACATTGAGTTTTCTATCGAAATTGAGAATTTAAGGGGTGTAGTCAACGTTATTTGAAGTAGGATTGAAAAGTTTTAGAATGGAGCATTGGATATAGCTGCCAAATACTAACTATTAATATTAATTGGCATTCAGTGAAGCACTGGGTCTAACTCTATGGATGGCGTGGTATACAGAGCACCAGTAATGCAGATTTCAGGTCTGCGCTGAACCCTGTTGAGTACTAAACAGTACGAAGATTTTTTAGGACCCGTTCAACTTATCTTGAATCAAAGTAATGGATAGTAAACAGTAAAAAGTTAATTATTTCATGATTCTAATTTATAGTAAATACATTCTATTAAGATAATAATTTTAAAAATAAACGAGTATTGTAAATAAGTGGATGGTTCGGAAATACAAAACAAAAACCATATTTAATTTCATCAACAACGTCAAATTGTATTTTAGTAGGATCCTAATTAGTTTTCTACTTTGATTTACAATTTTTTTAAAAACTTTCGTTTTCTGTCAAAACTAAAATGTGGGATTATTCTTCTAAGGTATTTTTACATAATGTATATAAAAACTTAGTAATTATTTTAAATAATTAAATACTTTAAACAAAATTAAGTTACATCTTCTTCTTCTATACTAGGATAATTTTCACTCTTTAGTGGTTAATTACCTGCTTAATATAAGAAAGGCAAACGAGGTAGGGCTTTTTTACTTTTAACAGTAAAAGTTATGACAACATCGTCTTAAAATACTTTCATAAAATATTGAACAGTATTACAGGATTGTTATTATGATGTTAAATTTCTTTAATGTTGAATGTTTTAAGCACCGTAAGTACATTCAGTACTTTCATAAATAAATTTTTCCATTTATTAATAATAATGCTTGGAAACATTTATAAAAATTTGAATAAAAAAAAAGAACCTTGAAATAACCATTTTTGAACTTTTTTAATATATTTTTTTTGAGAAAGTGTCTTTCTTTTAACACTAAAAAATTGTTTGACTTTTGATGCTATTAGCCAGCACTTTGTCTTTTGTTTATTTTACTTTGCATATGATCTAAGTTTGACATTGACAGCTTTTGAAAATGAACGAAGTTAAGTTAGTAATAAATATGAATTGAATACAGCAGGGCAGTGTGAAATTTTTAATACATAACCTAATTATTTTAGTAAATGGTGTTCAATTTTGTACATTAAAGTGTTCGCAACTGAAGATGATGACAATATATGTATATGCATGTACCGAACTGTGAGATGCTAACTCGAAATAAACTTGTCCAGCAAAAATATCGATTTAGTTTCAGTTTGATTTATTGGCTATATCTCTCTATTCTATTTCTAGAAGATTTGGAACATGTGCAACTATCTACAGTATTGTTTCATTTATTATCACGAACTTTTCAAAAACTATACATACATATTATAATACATATATAAATACTAATTCGTACTTCAAATATAAATTCATGTTAAGTTTAAGAAACCGACTATTGCTTCCACTACTTATATGATTAGTAGAGATGAAAAGTGAAAAAAGGATCGAATTTTCCTCAATTAACCGTGTTGATTCCACAGTTTTTGCAATTGTGGTTAGAAAGTTTGGTATATTGCTATTTGCAGGACACATTGATAACTGAAAGTATCTGTGCAATACTAATGTTGAAAATATAGCTGTGCGAATAAAAAAATAGATCGCTCAAACCTCAAGTCTGATTTTGAAAAAATCTAGACATAGGTACAAATGATGTTTCTGTGGCTCTGATAGACATGTATTATAAAATATTCGGTAGAGTAGTCTCGGTTTGGCTTCATAGCGTCTTATAATCCACTGTCTTATTAGAACCAATACTATCTTAGACACTTGCGATTTACTTCTATAGATTCAGTCAGAGGTTCTACATTTGTAGTTTATAGTCCATGTTGGTCTTGATTGGGTTGCTGAAGAAATATTAGCCCAATTTAAGTTGGTAACTCGTAAAAAGTGATCGTATGTCAACTTTTATCTTTGGTTAGCAGTGGCAGGGATGGAAACGTAAGGTGTTAAGTCTTTTAACTAAAATTTAGCTTTAAATCACACAAATTTTCTTTATATAAAAAAAAGTAACTACTTTTATATATGTAAGTAATTAACATTTAAGAATGAGAAATAAATTATTTAGAAAGTTGCTCCTTTCATTATATCTAATTTGAAAGACATTCAGGAGGTTTCAGAAAGATTATTACTTTTAAATATATGTAATAAATAACTTTTAAGAATGAGAAATAAATTATTTAGAAAGTTAAACCTTTCGTTATATATAATTTGAAAGACATTAAGGAGGCTAGAGAAAGATGTCCAACTTTATCGAAACCGTTTACTCTAAAATCAAGAAAATAATTAAAATTTGTTAATATGATTTCAAATCACTATTGTAATGTCAATATAACTTAACAAAACCAATATGTTGATATTTAGGTAGCACCTGTACTTTAAAAGTAATCATTTCTTTACATAAAACTGTTTTATTTGAAATAAATTTTGCATGGTTCATGGCTGATTTGCTCAGTTCCAATAAATTTTAGATTTGTTTTTAAAACATTGTGCATTTTTATTATTTTGACGGCACGCAAACTCTTCATTTAACTTTTTTTTAATTGTTTGTTTACCAACTTGAATAAAGCAAACTAAATTAAAAAGACTTTCCTCTTCATTTCCAGCGGAAAACAAAGAAATGCAATGTTTTTGAGATGAACAAAAGATAGTTTTACTACCAAAAGACATCACAATAATAAAGAAAATGAGTTAAGAAATGCAACCGAAAAATTTCGCTTTGCCAAGATTGAAGCTACTACTAAGCCGTCTATTTCTGCACTTGAGCTGCTGATGAGTTCAAGCCTTAACATGAAGCTAACTTGGCTAATTACTGAGTAACTCAAGTACTCTGTACTTTGTTAGCTCAGATTTATAACGGTTATACTAACTTAATTTTACTTTATTCGCATTACATACTTATTATGTATGTTTCATTATTTTGATGATCGTACACGGCTACGATCGTGTGACTTGATGTCATTACACATGCTCGAATCTAGATAAGTCGGGCTTTAACTTTTATTGTATGCATATAATTGATGATTTTACTTTTCATTAAAAATTTCCAACTGAAAACGAAAGTTACCTTTCGATTTTTTTATGCTTATTAGTTACGAATACTTATTTGTCTGTGTCAATATGAACTTAGGGTACATTAAGTTTGTGTTGGTAGAGGATTATTATAGTGATTATTATTGTAAATAATTTATTATAAAGATCATTAAAAAATTAGTACAAAATAGGTAAAACACATTTAAGTAAAAAGGTATATAAAAAATACATATTAAAATAAATTATTTGCTTACTCATAAATCAATAAATAAAGACCTGTTGACTTTTCATAACTCCTCCTTTAGACCTTACGGTCAAAATAACTATAAAATATGCACAAAGATATAATAAATCACTCCATAATTACAGCTTAAGGTATAAATAAATAGAGTATATTATTTTAATATTTTTAAAGGTACAGAAAATTTTTAAGCTCAAGGAAATTTCATCTTTCCTACAACTGTTTCAATGTGTTTAATATAGTTTCTATTACTCTAAGTTTATTCTGTTTCTGTACGTTTCAGGTTGCCATATTTTAAAAATTTAAAATATTAAAACATAAAATTCATTCAAAAATGTAGAATCCTAATGGTATTTTAATTCCGAGCATTTCATTACTGTACTTGTTTTTTTATTGCCGTACACACATTTGAGTTGAAGTTTGGTGTTGTTAAGAAATAAAAAAAAGACAAGAATGAACAATCCAAATGCAAAAGCTATGCAAAAAAAAAAAAACAAATAACATATTTGCAACAACAACGATGTTGTCTTGCATAAGAGTATGTTTAAAATTCATTTAATTGAACAGTTCGAAATAGGAAATCATTTGTTTCAAATAAATAAATGAAAATAAAAAAATGAATTAAATAAATTAAATAAATTAAACAAACATTAAATATACATAAGAAAGAATATACAAATAATGCAACAAACAATGCCTTTACAAACAGAATAGTATTGAAATTTAATAATTAAAAATAAAAATATAATTAATTAATCAATTATTCTACAGCTGGTTTATGTTTTTTAATAAAACTTTTACAATAAATTAACAAAACTCATGAAAAATGTGCGAACATAAAAATCAAGTACGGCTTTGGGTCAGTAGGTTAGGCAGCGCTGATTCTGAGCTTAAAATTTGGCAGGGCATGAGTTTGATTTCTGGTACTTGCATTCTCAAACAATTTTTTACAAAAAATGCAAAATTTATTTCCAAGACCACTGATAATTGGTATTTGGCAATACTTGAAATAGATATATGCTCAGCTAAAAATTTAATTAATTAAAATAATATAAAAAAGTATTTTTGTTGTTGTAGTACACTACTGTTCGAAAAACCTATTTGCGAAATATACTAAGTTTCTATTAAGTATAATAGTCACTTCCGTCTGAAAAATTTGACGTTAAATTAAAACGTATAACTTTAATAAAATTGCTTTATTTTAAGATTATATACGTATTATGAGTATTATAAGCAAAGAACAACATTTTGTAAAAATTATTTAGTTAATTTTTAAAATTAAACATTGCATTACATGAGGGCTTTTGTTATTATTCTTTACTTTTGTAGAAGTAATACGAAAAATACTGTAAATAAATCCGAAATTATTAATTATAATTGAATAATTAATTCCATTCCTTGTAAATTCCTTTAGAGTGGTGTCATGTTTCTTGAGAAACTTAAATAGTTACCTTAAACACTGAAGGATTATCAACTGGTAAAACAAAAAAAAGGCTCAAAGGATCGGAAAATACACATTCAAGTTCAGAAAAAAAGAAAAAATTATATGTTATAAAGAGATATAGTGATTGGGATAGATATGACTGTTTATGACGGAAGTGACTATTTATTTAATAGAAACTACTATATTTGAGAGAGATATATGATATTTTTATAAACAAAATAATTGTTGAGATGCTTAAAAGCTTTTTCACTCAATACAAACAAACAAAATATATGAGAGACTGTTTTAATATTTAATATTAAATCCTCGTTTCTTTTAAATTCAATTAAATAATGCAGGAAATCATTTTAACTGACAGACAATAATTTTACGACTTAATACTGATCATTTCTATGATATTAAAGTGTATATAATACAAGAATGTTAATGATAATGAGCGCCACAAGCCTACAAAGTATCCCTGAAAATACAAATCAATTTTAATCTTAACTTCTCAATATCGATTCGAAGACAATTATTTTCTCATCTTCATTTTATCATTTAAATGTCATTCCCATAAACACAAAAATTATATTTCCTATATTTTTATTCATAATGAATTTATACATATTTGTGTGACATTGAATTGCAATTCATATTTGACACAATAAATTAAGATTTGCACAAAAGAAATTTATATATCTTAACCAGTTCAAAAGTAAATAAACTATGAATAATGCCAAAATACAATATAAAAGAATTCGCTAAATCTCATCATACAAAAACATCAACAAAAGGTAAATGAATTCAATTGATTTGCTGTTTTAAACTTAATAAGAATAAGTAAAATGTATATGAAATTGGTGACTTCTTTAACAATATTTTGGCCTTAAGATATAAATGGTTTTCGTATAATTAGTGCCACAAAGCTTTAAATAAGTCATAAAAAATATCGACTACAATAAATTTGTCTAATACAAAAGACAGCTTAAAAGAGACGACTTCAACTTTGGCTTAGAGTTTGAAATCCAAGTAAAATAATTAAAATTAATTACAGCGCCGCGGTTGATCAGAGAAAATTATTACAAAAGAAAAGATGATTCGTTGCCATGGTTAAATAAACTACAAAAAATACTTAACAAAAATAATATCTATAAAATCAATAAAATAACAATTGTATCAAGACAAAATAAAATATAAGTGTATATAATTTCAAAAATGAAACAATGAAATAAAAATAAGAAAATAATAAAAAAATATCAATAACAATATGACGAAGTACAGTCGGTAGTAGCGACTTTTATGTCGTAAAGATAACATAAAATGTATATGTAGGTATATAATGAGCAACTTCACTAAGTTACTTATAAATAAGTTATTAATGTTATTAAATTAGCACCAAACTTTTATTTTTAAATGTGATCTTTAATATATATGGTATATAGTGTACACCAAAATTTATAGAACTTCCTGAAAATATTGTAGATATTTGTAGTAAGATCATCAATATGCAATTATATATGTCGGTTAGGTAGCTCTTTCACTATTATACCATATTGTTAAAATTCTATGACATTGAAACATATAAAACCGAAGTTGTTGCGTCTTCTATATATATATTATATTAGAACGCATCAATACTGATTTCAATATGATGGAGCACTTTATGGATGGTGACAACATAGAGATCTATAAGTCCGACTTGTAAACATATTTATCTTAACTTCCTTTTTGCAAAGGAGAGGCTTCGAAAAGTAGTGAACTACAACAACAAAAATTGTTTTAGTATTATTTTTAATTAATTGAATTTTTAACTGATCATTTCTTTTTTTTTCGACCATTTTGATGTTTCCAGAATTGTCAAATACTCATTATCAGTGCTCTT
>NW_024031605.1:0-16510 GCF_002237135.1 Teleopsis dalmanni
CATTATATCTGCTGCTGCTGTGCGTTGTTGCTTATTTTTTTTGCACTTTGCTGCTGGCGCATGTAAGCAATTGTCGTTTCGAGCATTACAATTTTGTCCATACGCAGAACATTGTCATTATCGCTGCATTCTGCAATTAGTTGTCTCAACGTACTTAAGCAATTTGTAACACGCGCACGACGGTGACGTTCCAACATTGGTTTCTTGGTCCTTTGGTATTGTTGCTTTTTAGCCATATTCTCAATCTTACGAAATTTATACACGTACATTTTGTTTATAGTTGTATTTTATTTACTAAACGAACTGTTTTCTCCATAAAAGTACTAACGGATCTGTTGTTTATATCGTGCACTGCACTTCCTTTTATAGTAAATATTTGAAAGTTAACCACTAACTACTGCTCAGAGCGCATGTCCTTTAACTGCTAACGTTATCTTCTAACGTTATTTAAGGGTGGTTTATTGAAAAAAATATTAATTTCTCTTTTAATACTAAATTTTTATCCTGAACACAGCTGAATACAGCTGCATTATTCATTGCTCAAACAGTACAATAAGAGTACAATAAGCTAAATGTGCTTTGCTAAAAGGACCTTATGGCTCGTGGCCGTGGGAACTGAGTTAAAACTGAATTTCTCACACATTTTATGTGCCTATAATTGCCCACATGCTTCTGTTAAAAGGATCAAAAATTTTGCAGCTGCCGTTTTTTACCGCTGTAAAAAATGTATGCAGTTCAGCATTATCCTTGTTGCGCATATCCTTGCGCTTTTACGTGCTGCTCTCTGCTCCGTTGAGACAATATTTATTGTGTTAATCTGATTGTTGGCGCACTTAAGATGTTTGCGTTCCGTTCTTACTTGCTTGTTATATGATGCATTCTATTGTAGCTCCCACACAATGTATTAATAAAGTTAATATAATGTCAGGATGTGAGTTTTTTTTCTCCAGCTTTTGTGTAATCCTTATTGAAATGACATTTGTTGCTTATACTTAAACTGTGGGAAAATAATTTCACAACAATATTTTGTTGATTTTTTTTCTGTTTTATTTTCCTTTTCATGGGTCGTGCCATTGTACGACTAGTGAAGTAAATTTAAAAGCGTGAGATGCGTGTGTTCATGTTGTATGATGTCCTTATGTCTTATAAGGGTATTAATGAATAAACTGAGTATTAATTAATAAATTATGCCATATACTTATTAACAAATTTAGGGAAAAGTTGAATGAAATTTTATTAAAGTTATTTACTATTAATTAAATTTATAATATTAACTGAGTTTCTGTAACAACAACAAATTAAGGATCTTTAGAGTTATATGCTATGTGTTTATTTGTTTTTTAACTTGAGGTCATGTAGTGAGAAGTATTCTTCCAATTGGTACTTTATTTTCTATTATTCTATTTTCTATTAATTTCTATTAATTACAAAAAAATCATAAACGCCAATCAACAATTAAAAATTATTCAGTCATAAATCTTTTTTTATTGTTTGTTATAGTTTATTATAATTATTATATTTATATTGTATATTTTGTTATGTATATTTATATTATATTATGTTTATTATTATTATTTTTATTATTGTTATTTAATAATAATAATCTTCTTTTTATGTTGTCATTGTATCATTGTTAAAGTTGTTGTAGTCAACCAGTTTAAAGCCTAAAGTGTCCTGAATGGTTTAAAGCCTGAATGGTTTTGACGAATGAACAAATTCACCTTTGGATCTTCGTTATGATATACAAATTGGGTCACAATGCAAACTTGGTTTCTAATGCATTTGGAGAAGAAACTGGTGTTACATATTGCATATGTCTTCGTAGCTTCTACTAATTGTTAAACATATTACATAGCAAGAAATTAAGCATAGCATAGCAATTTAAACAAATAACGTAATGACTTTTAAATAAATAAATAACCGCCACAAAAGGTTAGATCTGATAATGTTCCGCAATTAATAATATTATTGAAGACACATAGTTTTAGACCATGTGCGAGTTCGAGTAAATTGAGGAAAGTAAATTGAAATTTCCTACGGATTTTGCATTGCACTTATATACACTTATTTATTGCACTAATTTATTTTTCTCCTAAAAGTTTTCAAATTTATTTATTTATTAAACATCTTATAAAATTTTCACCATGGTAATATCTAATATCTTATGTATCTTTCTGCTAAAAGTTTTAAAATTTATTTATTTATTAAACATTTTATAAAATTTTCATCATGGTAATATCTAATATCTAATTTACCTAATTTTTACCTAATTTACCCTACTCGAAATTTTTTTTATTATTTTTTAAATATTATTAAATAATTGAATTTTGCAATTTACTTTAATGTGTAAGGACGGAATTTTGTACAAATTCCGCCCTACATAAAACTCATTGTTTTTTATTATTTTATCATCTGGATATAACTCGATTTATATATTTAAACAAATAAACAAAGCCAACCGCGAACATACGCACAAACGACACGCAAAACAAAGCCAACCGCGAACACACGCACACACGACAAGCAAAACAAAGCCAACCGCGAACATACGCACACACGACAAGCATAACAAAGCTGACAGCGAATTATACTTGTGCGGTTGTGCGTGCAATTAAGCAAAGCAAAGTGTCGTATATAAATAGCGGAGATTTTATATGAAAGATCACTTAGCACCGGCACACCGAAGTGAGTAGATCACTACTCCAGCGCTAAGTCCCTTTTTAGAAGCCCATGGTGTTTCGACGCTAAGGCTTAATAAATCAGTAGAAGGTATTGTATAGATTTTATAAACGCCTTTGATGTTTTGACGTCTTTGGCTAGAAACTAATTACGTAGATTTGGAAAAAACCCTTTGATGTTCTGACGTCTTTGGGTAAAAATTATTGAATAGGTTTTATAAACGCCTTTGATGTTTTGACGTCTTTGGCTAGAAACTAATTACGTAGATTTGGAAAAAACCCTTTGATGTTCTGACGTCTTTGGATAAAACTTACTGAGTAGAATCAAGACTAGAATAAGTTATTTAAGAAAACTTTAAATAAATTTTAAATAATAAAAACCAGCTTCGAACTAGTCAATAAAACAAATTTATTGCAACGACCCGGACCGCGACTGAGTGATACCTCAGCAAATTAAAAACGACGAATCCGTGTCGTTACAATTGGCGCCCGAGCAGGGACTAGTGTTCGATAGTATTCCAAGTGGAAAGAAAAGAATTTCCAGGGACCTGATTGGTCAAATCACAGTGGTCAAGGCTCGAATGGAAATTTAAGATCCAGAGGATAAAATATTAACAAATATCACAACAAGGAACAATGTCGGTGGGATCAAGAGGAATACCAGGAACATGTGGAAGTTCAATAAATCCTCCAGTGCGCTCCTACCTTCAGATGGTTGAAGAGGTACAGAAGTGGTCCTGTAAATATGACGGTGGTAAGGATCCACTAGGTTTCATCGATCACATAGAGGAACTGGCGGCTATGTACAATATCGATGTAAATCTAATTCCCAAGATGATGCCAATACTCTTTGAAGACAAAGCATTAAGATGGTACCGCAATAACCATAAACCTTGGCTCCTCTGGTCAGGCTTCAAGGAAGATTTCTTAAAATTTTTCATATCGTGTAGATATTTCGAAAAATTAGACAATGAGGTACGAACACGATTACAAAAGACAAACGAAAGTTTCAAGGATTACTCACTTGATATTATAAATCTAATGCGACACACTGGCATGGATCCAGATTCGCAATTGGAGCGGGTGTATCGAAACATGAAGGCAGACTACCGGATGTACATTAAACGTTCAGAGTTTACAAGCCTAAATGAATTAACAACACTTGCCGATGACTTCGAAGAACTAAGCACAGAACAGGATAAAGTGAGCCGTCATCGTGGTCGAGAAGTGAAAGTAGGACGCATGGTAGTCGAGTCCCCTCAAGTAATGGTGCTACAAAATACAATGAGAAGCATACCCAATATGCCTGAACGGGATAACGCTATTCATAGTCCAAACTCTGAGTCACCCATTCCTCATCAGAAACCAAGTAATCAGCCTCAGAACCAATCAATCGCTAAGCAAGCAACAGCATTTATAACTAGAAATGTGACTTCAGCATCACTACCAAAGTCAAGCATAACGACACAACGCGTACAATCTCGAGATTATTCAAAAGCCCAGGGAATAAACCAGCAAGAAAATCCACAAGAGAAGACACCATGTAGGTGCTTAGTACCACCGCGTCAGCGAAATTTAAAACTCATCACAGAGTCGAAAAGTCAGAGTGCAGCAGTACCGCGTCAGCGAAGTTTAAAACTCATCACAGAGTCGAAAAGTCAGAGTCCAAATGTTCAACGTCAGCGAAATTTAAAACTCATCACAGAGTCGAAAAGTCAGAGTCCAGAAGTACCGCGTCAGCGAAGTTTAAAACTCAACACAGAGTCGAAAAGTCAGAGTCCAGAAGTACCGCGTCAGCGAAGTTTAAAACTCATCACAGAGTCGAAAAGTCAGAGTCCAGATGTACCACGTCTGTGAAATTCAAAACTCATCACAGAGTCGAAAAGTCAGAGTCCAGAAGTACCGCGTCAGCGAAGTTTAAAACTCATCACAGAGTCGAAAAGTCAGAGTCCAGATGTACCACGTCAGCGAAGTTTAAAACTCATCACAGAGTCGAAAAGTCTGAGTCCAGATGTACAGCGTCAGAAAAATTTAAAACTCATCACAGAGTCGAAAAGTCTGAGTGCAGATGTACCGCGTCAGCGAAGTTTAAAACTCATCACAGAGTCGAAGAGTCAGAGTCCAGATGTACCACGTGAGCAGGATTATGATTACACCAGTACACATCAAGATGAATTCCTCAAAGTTTTTAGGAATCCTAGAAAGCGGACACGAAACCATTCAACGAAGTAGTCCAGTTCAAATCCCCCGAAGAAGGAGGGAAATGTAAGGACGGAATTTTGTACAAATTTCCGCCCTACATAAACTTACTACTTTTATAAAATTTCGTCTACGTAAAAAATTATTTAAACAAATAAACAAAGCCAACCGCGAACATACGCACACACGACAAGCAAAACGAAGCCAACCGCGAACACACGCACACACGACAAGCAAAACGAAGCCAACCGCGAACATACGCACACACGACAAGCAAAACGAAGCCAACCGCGAACACACGCACACACGACAAGCAAAACAAAGCCAACCGCGAACATACGCACACACGACAAGCATAACAAAGCTGACAGCGAATTATACTTGTGCGGTTGTGCGTGCAATTAAGCAAAGCAAAGTGTCGTATATAAATAGCGGAGATTTTATATGAAAGATCACTTAGCACCGGCACACCGAAGTGAGTAGATCACTACTCCAGCGCTAAGTCCCTTTTTAGAAGCCCATGGTGTTTCGACGCTAAGGCTTAATAAATCAGTAGAAGGTATTGTATAGATTTTATAAACGCCTTTGATGTTTTGACGTCTTTGGCTAGAAACTAATTACGTAGATTTGGAAAAAACCCTTTGATGTTCTGACGTCTTTGGGTAAAAATTATTGAATAGGTTTTATAAACGCCTTTGATGTTTTGACGTCTTTGGCTAGAAACTAATTACGTAGATTTGGAAAAAACCCTTTGATGTTCTGACGTCTTTGGATAAAACTTACTGAGTAGAATCAAGACTAGAATAAGTTATTTAAGAAAACTTTAAATAAATTTTAAATAATAAAAACAAACGGTCTTTTACTTTCCACTCATTGGTTTACCAGCTTCGAACTAGTCAATAAAACAAATTTATTGCAACGACCCGGACCGCGACTGAGTAATACCTCAGCAGAATTAAAACGACGAATCCGTGTCGTTACAAATGTATACTTTAATTTACTTTAACTTTCTTTCGATAACGTTATTGATTTCATTTTTTCTTGATACTCCTATGATTCGCGTTCTGTGTTGCATTTTCGGCACTTATGTTAATATGATTAGTATGAATATTCAATATTCATCTATAAAATATTTTGCAACAAAAAACAACTATTGTTTATTATTGAATTACTTAATACTTAATCTCTGTTTGATGTTGATAGATCCGAAAATATTAAGTTGTTCGGAAAGTAATTTCGTTTTTTTTTGTGGAAATGAAAGACAGTTTTCGTATAATAAACAAATACTTTATTAAATTATATATTGGCCGTTCTGGTCCAACACCTTTTGCCATCATTTTGGTAGTAGCTCTTCCACGCTCTTAAAATTTTTGGTCTTTACTGGCAAAAAAGTGATCAAATTGCTTTTTGACCTCCTCATTTGAGGTAAAGGTTTTAACGTCTAAAAAATTTTGGAGTGACCGGAACAAATAATAATCCGACGGTGCCAGGTCTGAAGAATATACTGACGTACTGTCAACACACCTTCTCCATACGCATCGGTCAATTTATTTCTGGCTTGAACAGTATTTTTACCCTTTCTGTAATAAAACAGTAAGATATGTCAAAAATGCTGCTTATCGCTCTCCATATTTAAAAGGGCACCAACCAAAAACTACTGCGTAGAATTAATTGGAATTCACACACAAGCCTTGCTATATGAGCTCTCAAACCATATAAAAATTATACGAAATTACTTTTGAAACAACCTATTAGAATATAGGACTATATCAACAATAGAAGATAGGACATTCTTATAATTAAAACCAGCACCTGAAAGCTAGGTTTAAAACTAGAATCTCTAACTTTTTAGTGAATTTACAAATCAATGATTTAGATTAGTTTCAAACTACCAATTCAAACAGCTGTAGAAAGTTAGGCGGTCAGAGTCTTGATTTTTCTACCGATATATATAGGCATTTGTTAATATTATAATATAAATATTTTTTTATATAATTTTAAAATTAATTTATTCTTTTTATTTTTGTTTAGAAACTTTTTCAACAAATAAATCAACTAGCTAGACTACGCAGGAATCACATACGTATATATACGTAATATCAGTTGAAATATTGTAATTTGTTGAACACTGATAAATAAATAAATACTATTTAATTCAAAAATCAACGAGTGAGAAATATAATAGTTCCTGTAAATTGTATTGAAGTAAAATCATCTATTTATCTATCTTTTTTTTATTTAAATATAAATAATAAGACTGGAGATTATCGTCACTTTCGAAAATTATTTTATAACTATCACATTATTGAGCGCATACCAGAATAAAATGGGTGAGTAAATTTTATGTACTTCCTTAGAAAATTGTTATTTAATATGTATAAGTTATTATAAAAAATATTTGTTTAACAATAATATGCATATGAAATATAATTGACTTATTTATTTAACTACCATAACTTAATTATCAGTATTATTGTAAAAACATTAATTGGTTTTGATAAAATTATTCGTTTGTAATTCAATCAAAAATAATTTGCAATAAAATGATTTTTCTTATTATAATTTCAATTAATAATAATATTTTATTTGATTGAAATTGTTAAGGTTCTTTCAATATTATTGTTTATATTATGCAGCCTTAACTTTTTTGTTTTAAATCTTGTGTATTTAATATAATATGGAGAGCTTTTTCAATCCCATTGATGTGGATTAGTTTATTCGGCTTGACTATAAGTTTTTGAGCTCTTTTATATATTAAGTTTAATGCTTTTTTTATTTCTGGGGATTAATAATAGATTTTATAGGTAACGATGTATTACGATCGCTTTTACTTACTTACTTATGTGGCCATAACAACCCGTTACCGAGTTTCGGCCTGACGCAGCATGTCTCCCCAGGCGCCTCTGCTGCGTGCGCGCCTTCTCCAGTCTCGTATATCAAGTCCAGTTAGTGCTCCCTCAACTTGATCACTCCACCGGAGACACGGTCTACCTTTACGTCTTCTTCCGCCAACTACTGCTTCAAACACCTTTTTCGCCGGAGCGTCTTCATCCATTCTCACGACATGACCAAGCCAGCGAAGCCGCTGGATGTTAATGCGCTGAATTACGTCAATGTCGTGATAAAGCTCGTACAGCTCGTGGTTCATTCTAATGCGGTAGTCGTCGCCAACTCGTAGAGGACCAAAGATCTTACGAAGAACTTTTCTCTCGAACACTCCCAGTGCTGCTTCATCATTCTGGGATAACGTCCATGCTTCTGCGCCATACAGAAGCACAGGGAGGATGAGCGACCTATAGAGCGTAAGTTTTGTTTGTCGAGAGAGAGCTCTACATACCAATTGCCTATTGAGCTCATAGTAGCACCTATTAGCAATGGTGATTCTTCGTCTGATCTCCAGACTGACATCATTTGTATTCGTTACAGCGGTGCCAAGGTAGATGAAATCCTTGACAGATTCGAAAGTATAGTCGCCAGCCACTAGCCCGGTGTCCGAGCGACGCACATTTCTACCAGTAGCCGACATATACTTCGTTTTTCCCTCATTCACCGCTAAACCCATTCTTGCAGATTCCTTTTCGATAGCAGCAAAAGCAGCTGTAACATCACGCTTGCTACGCCCAATGATGTCAATGTCGTCGGCGTAAGCAAGGAGCTGGACACATTTGTAGAATATTGTTCCATTACGATGAACACCTGCCCTGCGCATGATCACTTCCATGACGAAATTGAAGAGGTCACATGATAAGGGATCACCTTGTCTGAAGCCTCGCACGGTATCAAAAGGTTCAGAGAGACTCGATCCTACCTTGACGGAGCTACGGGTATTACTCAGCGTCATTCTGCAAAGTCGAATTAATTTTGCAGGGATACCGAGCTCAGACATTGCGGCGTAAACGTGATCCCTAATGGGGCTATCGAAAGCTGCTTTATAATCGACAAAAAGGTGATGAGTGTCGATGTTATGTTCGTGGGCTTTTTCCAGGATTTGTCGCAGTGTGAATATCTGATCAATGGTGGAGCGACCAGGTCGAAAGCCGCACTGATAAGGTCCAATCAGTGAGTTGGCATGTGGCTTCAACCTTTCACACAGTACAGTTGAAAGAACCTTGTACGCGACAGGTATCAGGCTAATCCCGCGATAGTTGGCGCAAATCGTCGGGTCACCTTTTTTCAAGACAGGACAAAGGCTACTGAGATTCCAATCGCTGGGCATACTTTCATCTAACCATATTCTGCAGATAAGCTGATGCATGCACCCTATCAGCATATCGCCGCCGGCCTTGAACAATTCAGCAGGCAGGCCATCTGCGCATGCCGCTTTGTTGTTCTTAAGTCGCTGTATAGCAACACGCACTTCGTTATGGCTAGGTGGTGGAATTTCAACATCATCATTTTCGATTGGGGATACAGAGGGCATTTCTTCAATGGCAGAGTTGATGTTATCATCGCCAGATAGTAGTTTGGAGAAATGCTCCTTCCATACTTTCAGTACATTCTGCGTATCTGTAACCAGATTACCATTTTCGTCCTTACAGGTTGATGCACCAGGCTTAAAGCCTTGAGTCAGACGGTTGACTTTTTGATAAAATTTACGGGCATCATTCCTATTTCTACACACCTCGATTTCCTCTCGCTCGCGCCTTTCTTGATCTCGTTTCTTCCGTCTGAATAGGCACCTCTCTACCTTCCTCATCTCCCGATATTGTTCATGCACGGTTCGCGTTGCTGCTGACTGCAGGGTCCTTTTATAGGCCGCGTTCTTCGCAGCAGTAGCTTGGCGACACTCTTCGTCGTACCATTGGTTTCGCCGTGGGGGACGTTGGAAACCAAGGACATCTTCCGCTGTTGTGCGTAGGGAGTGAGAGATATTTCCCCACTGTCTACCGGCATTATCGGAACGGGAGGGTTGGTTGTTTAATCGGCTAGAGAGCTGAGCGGCGAAGGCTTCGGCTGTCTCTCGTGATCGCAGCTTATTAACGTCTAGTTTTTTCTGAACATTGGAGCGTACGTTGTTGGCGGTACTAAGCCGCATGCGTACCTTGGCTGCGACAAGGTAGTGATCTGAGTCGATATTTGGACCACGGAATGAACGTACGTCCAGCACACTAGAAGCGTGCCTTGCGTCAATCACGAAGTGATCAATCTGGTTTCGTGTTGCTTGATCGGGAGATAGCCACGTTGCCTTGTGAATATCACGGTGTGGGAATCTGGTGCTACATACTACCATATTTCGCGCCGCAGCGAAATCAATTAGCCTTAGACCGTTGTTGGAGGTTGATTCATGGAGGCTAAATTTTCCGACAGTTGGACCAAAGACTTCTTCTCTTCCAACCTTTGCATTAAAATCCCCGAGAACAATTTTAACGTCGTGGGCGGGACTGCGGTCATAAATTTCCTCGAGTCTCGCGTAGAATGTATCTTTGGTCAAGTCGTCCTTTTCTTCTGTCGGCGCGTGAGCGCAAATTAACGTGATGTTAAAAAATTTTGCCTTGATACGGAGTGTGGCAAGCCTTTCGTTCACCGGTGTGAATCGCTGGACTAATTTTGATAGTCTCTTGCTTACCACAAAACCGCATCCAAATTCACGTCGATTTGCATGGCAGCTGTAGTATACATCACAGTTTGCTCTTTTAGAGCAGCCTTGTCCTATCCATCGCATTTCCTGGATGGCGGTGACGTCAGCCTTACATTTATTGAGGGCTTCCGCCAGTTGGATAGAGGCACCTTCCCTATAGAGGGTCCGGACATTCCAGGTGCATATCCGTAAATCATAGTCCTTTAATCGTTTGCATTGGTCGTCAACGTTATTCGGTTTCCAGTTCCGAGGCATTCTTGCGTCCTTCATTGGTGGTTGATTTTACGTGACGGGTACCAAACCCTGTGCACAACCCAAATTTAAAGTCCTGGGGATAGGACTCGCCGTACGCACTATTAGTTCATTACCCAGCGGGTGCCAGGTAACTATCCAGGGGTGCCACGAGGAGGCTGTGCGACAACTTGGATTGAGGACAACAAGGATTGCGCTGGCATTTTCCATGTTAAATGCAATCAGACACGTTGCCTTGTGTACTCGCTCCCAGAGGGCACGCGGGCCCCCCGATCGCTTTTAAATTATATAAATATAATATACATATGTATTTTACGGCAAAAGTTACGGTGCTGGCATGCTACTGCGTATGGTCGGAGTTTTGTCTTTTCGTATATGAATGAAACTTCGTATGTGTTAATACGGATACTGTCCCATCCGTGGTATCAGAACGAACCATTATTTTTATTCAAGTAAATATTGGTGCACAAATTCGATCCTAAACTATATAAAACTGCTACGCCATCGAACCAAAAAATTATTGCACTATTTTCATTACATATAAGACTGATATTAAGCACTTATCATGATTATTGCCATTTTTTCATGTAGAACGTGCAACCATCAACGGTAACAATCCAATTTATTATAAATGGCCTGTTAATATAAAATTCTTGCCTTGGGAAAGAATTCAGTTCTTTTACTTTTCGAATAAAACCATTATACGTATATTGTAGAAATAGCCCGGATTTCTTTTGAAAAAATTCGACACCGTCGTTTTTCATAGACCTGCTTTAATGTCAATTTTACGTCAACAAAAGAGTGTTGCAGAAGCCGAGAGAAATATTAATCTAAAGATACAGTGTCAGAACTATAAATACAATGAATGCAAAAAAATTCTTAATTAAAGTTTTTCCAATTTTTGTGGTTACAAATGTTGTTAACATTTATCTTTAGCAGTTCCGTCTTTTAGTTTTAAATTTCTTGCTTTAATTATATGATTTGCTCACAGTAAATATTTTAATCAATTATTCGATAGAAGTGTTGTAGCTCGTAAAGGATGATACCTTTAAGTGACATCAAAAACTAGATATCACTTTCCTTGTTTTTATTGAAACACAATGAGACCTGTTTGTATTCTCCGTGTTGAAAATAATGAGCGGCACTTGGTTGTCTATGTAGATGAGTGACTCTGAGATGTAGTTGCCACCGATTCTCGAATCACATACTTTATCGTTATTCTTAGCCACAGTTTGTAAAACTTTTTTACTTAATAAAACCATTATTTTAGAACATTATGTATTTTTAAATAATTTGTCAGTACTTTAACAATCAGGTACTTTAACAATCAGCTTTAGAGATCAAGGTAGATAAATTTTATATTATATTTTCATTATAAATTTACATTTTAAAGTATGCATATAATTGAAATCGTGTCCTTCTATTGCTGTGATCTTCACAAGAATCTTTGTGATGCTATAACATGAAATAAGTTTAGTACATATCTAATATAATAATGAATGAAATGGTAGTAAATCAATTTTATAATAGACCAATAGTTTTATTTTAATTACGTATGAGAAAAAATTTAATGTAATTTCTTTACATGACTTCTTAGAGTTAAATTAATCAAAATTTTTTGTTATGCATACTAAAGTAATTAAGTCGACATGAGGATATATTGTCATTACTTCTTTAGATATTCCTTTGTTTCCATGATATAATATTTTAAACACAACTAAATAGTTATTCTATGTTAAAGAATTCTTCTATTTCATTAAAACATAGAAACAGATAAATAATGTGAATAAAGTGTCAGCTAATTGCATTGAAAAATTGAAATAAAAATATTAAAACTGTTAGTATTAAAGTAACGGACCCAAAACAATAAAATAATTTTACAAAAAATTTAAATATAAAAACGTATAGAATGCTATGTTACAGAAAAAAAACTTGCATTTTACTTCAGCAAAGCCTACACAATTATTATATTTATGTTAAGTCAGAACCTCAATATGTCTACATATTAATTAAACTGTTTTTCATCAAATCAGATTTTATTTCTTCCTCTTTCAATCAATTTGTACATACAATTTTTACCAAGTTTCATAAATTGAAAAACAAAATCTTTTTTTTTGAATTGTTTATTTAAAACATTTTTTTTTTAATAACATTTACAAATGTTTTAATATAAAATGTACTTCTATAAAGCTTTCCCTATCACAGACAATAGTATATGTATTTTTCTTGATTAATAATAATCTTAACAAATTTAACAAAATATTTAACAAAATGATTAACTAATTGAATAATTAAATATTGAGACCCATAAAGTGCAATTTGAAAGTCTTGAACACGCTCTCCTTTTATCTGATTTCAGTCTTTAAATATTTTTTACCAAGGTCTCCAGACTTGTTTATTAATTTGCAAAAGCCCTTGATTACAAATAGAACTGAAGCTTTTACTTGAAAGTGCAGGCGAACAACGGGAATTTTCACTGTCACTGGCATATCCGCTTGAGACTGGACTGTACATTGCAGTTGAAGCGATATGTGCTGAAGCGCCACCACAATTGATACTCAATGGTGTGTTAATGGCAGTGTGTGCTTCTTCTGCTGATTCCAATTGATTAAGACGTAAACCCAAATGAGTCATAAGTTGAGTGCCGAAGGCAACATCGACCTTGGGTAATGACGCCAAACAACGTGATACCTCGTTTGCTGCTTGTATGTAACCTGAGCGGAAACTGTGCTGTGACTTTGTGTTGTCCTGTGTAGAGTTTTGTTTTTGTGTCTTTAGCTTGCGTAAATGTTGTACAGTCAATTCTAAAATATCAGCCTTTTCCAACTTAACACTGGGATCACCACACTGCTGCTGCATACATTCACCGATTAAATCCTTAAGATCATCGAGACACTTGTTGATGCGAGCACGACGTTTACGCTCCAAAAGTGGTTTCATTACTTTACGATATTGATAAGTTTTTGATTCTTCATATTTTGTTGCCATTTTGATTTGTTTTTAAATTTAAGTTTAATTTTACGTAAATGGAAGACTTGTAAAGAGAAAATTACTTTGATGTTATTGCTTTAAGTGCTAAACTAAGAATGTTGCTGATTCCGTTGCCACGTCCGCCTTATATATGCGCACGTGTACTATATTGCAACTTGACTGCTCGTGCTTAAAGTACGCACAAAATGAGAGCGGAGCGCAGTCAGTTTGTGTTATACCAACAACAACACCTGCAGGAGTTTAAATGTGGCATGGTGGTGGGTTTTTTCATCTTCTTTTAAGGATTACAAACAAGTTTGTCTCAATTCGTTGCTCTTCTTCGTAGGGGTTGTTTGCGTTATTTGCGTTGCGTTGCTTGTTGTTATTGGTATTGATGTGGTAGTTCTGTAGTGGTAGTTTAATGCCTTGATCAGGTAATGAATTAAAAGCCTGCTTGCCACAAGCTGCCACTGCCGATTTTTAAAATCGTGGGAAACACTTCGCTAGTGAGTTTCCCACAAGATTTTTCTCGCTCCTTACAGGTTTTGTCGACAATTGTTCGGTGTTATTATCGTCAACACTCGTCCTTTATGGAATTGATAGTAACGTATCCAGTAACACAGTGGGCTATATTCAGGAAATTCAGGATATATTCTGTATATGAAAGTCTTTAGTATACGTATTTTAGCACATATTCATGGTTGTTATATATATATAAATTAAGTTAAATTGATTATTATATATTATGGATAGATTAAATGGTTTGTATGGATTCGAAAAAATCATAGCTTTTTATGATGTATAGACTCAGTAGTGTAGATTATTTTTGTATATATATTTGACATTTAGTTGGAGGACTCATCGTAAAAGAAAATTCATTAAAAATAAGAATGTGTGTGCCATGTTTCATTTTTACTTAAACATCTTACAGCCAACGTAACAGATAATAAGAAAAGTCTGTATATTAATTTCCTTGAAGATATGTACCATTCATTGTTAACAGGTGCAGTTTACCAACGTGCAGAAACTATCCTTTGAACATATTTCCTAATACCATACATTAGATTACACTGGAAGAATCATTGAAATGTTAGAATCTCAAAAGAGTGGCATTCTTTCGGCACCCAATAATGACACATACTATTTCTTAATAAATTGCACTTTGGTTATTTTGGATACTATCTCTTTTCTTTAAACATGCAAAATAGAAATATTAATATTTTTTGTAAATTGAAAGAAAACGTTGATTATCATCAACAGATACGATTTATTACTCGTACTCGTATGTATGAAAAGTGCTATTTGAATGGGGTAGTCTCATTTCAAAAAGAGAGAGTCCTGCTTTTTTACGACTTATAATATTTTATTTTTATGGCAGCTTTATGAATGGGTTAGTCTCACTTCTAAAAGAGAGAGTCCAAATTATTTTTACGGTACATAAGTTTTTATTGTAACTCTCTATATATATATATTGTGCAAATGAGGAATAGGTTAGTCTCACTTCAAAAAGAGAGAGTCCAAATTATTTTTACTTTACAAAATATTTGTTTTTTAATAACTATATATATATTGTGCAGATGTAGGTTTTATTTTCTGATTATTATACTTTATACTTTTATAATACATATGAGTTATATGAATAGCTTTTACATATTTGTACATATTTTTAACATATTTGTAATATGTGTAATATAGTAATATATATATATAGGTAAATTAATATGGGTAAGAAATAATTCTGCCCGTCCTCTTCCGAATATAGTGATAGGCAGCATGAAGTTTTCGATGTCGAATAACTTCATAGCAATGTTTTCTTAAACTCATATATAACTCATACAGAGCTTGCCAGATTACTAGAATAATACCATTATACTAAGAGTGCATAAGGCAACCTATAACTTTTTTTCTTCATATGTTATTTTAGTCTAATTTGATTCATATTTTGCCCACTGTAAATCTTGCCGGAGTCCTGAATAAGTAAATAAAGATTAAGTGAACAGAATTTCCAAAAACAACTACCACCTGCCTTTTCGTCAAATTATGTATGTTAAATGTTGCTTCTGTGCAGTACTACGGCCAAATGGTATAAGGAGTCAATCGGATGGCATGAATATTTTAGGAACTGACTAGCCGGCTGACTGACTGACGAACGGAAAGTAAATGTAACGTATTTTGATTTTAATATATTTTTTCTGGTCAGCATGATCGAGTGAAGAGTTTCAGACAAGTCGCGTATGAATCGAGTGTGAGAAACTTTTCATGGTTGCAGCTGTTGTTATTATTTGTTTTTTTTTTTAATAATTCTTTTTTATTTATATTTTTTTATGTTAGCAATTTAGTTAAAATGCTGCAAGTCAAGCTAAGGTTAAGCAGATCAGAAAAGTAATAAAGTAAAATAGCCAATAAGTAATAAATTGTGTAGTTGTATCAATTTTTGGTGTCTTGTTGGAATGAATCCTTAACACGAACATTAGCATGACCATCCTTTTATTTATAATTGTGTGTATGTATCTTTATGTCTGTGTCTAGAGCGTTAAGAAAATTTGTGTGTAATTATAGACTTTATCAATTAGGGCTTATCAATGGGGGTTAATGTTAACACGATATATTGCATTGTAATTTCTGAATTGTTTTTATGGGTAATTCGGATGAGATTGTAAAAAGTTTCGTGTGCTTTGCTTGTGCCGGACTCGAAGTGGTTTCGAGATTTAATAATTGCTTTAGATGAGTTTAATTGTAATGGAAATGAAAGGAAGTACTATTGTAATTATAAGGCAAAATATATATGGCATCGTAATGACTTTTTTGTTTACGTAGTAATCAAATGGGTGAT
>NW_024031606.1:0-16495 GCF_002237135.1 Teleopsis dalmanni
ATTTCAATAAAATTAAAAATAAATTTTTGTGTTTGTCCTTTATTTCTTTCTTTGTTATTCGAAAACCCTTCTATAATTAAAGAAGAAATATTAAAATTAGCCAAAAACGGCTGTTAGTTATCCTAACCAGTTTAGGTTAGTTAACATAACCAAAGATATTCCGTTTAAAATTAAATTATTGAAAGCAAAACCTGGTTAACCACTGTTTAAAGCTAACTGAAGTAGTAAAGACCGGTCTTAAGTGTTAAAATATTAATTGTACAGATAGCATCTCTTCAATAATTGATGAAGTTGCGCTTTAAAATTTAAATGAATGCAAGCAAAACCTAGTTAATCACCGATTAAAGCTAATCGAAGTAGTAAATATTGGTCTTAAGTGTTAAAATATTGATTGTACAGATAGCACCTCTTCAATAACTGATGAAGTGACTATAATTTTGAGAAAATAATGGAAAAATGTGCATTGAATAGCTACAAACTTTGGCAAAGAAGATACTTTTATATCAAATGTAAATCTAGTTCCAAAAATAAATTTACAGCAGTATTTTATTACTGAATTGAAGAAAATTGTTGTAGAGATTTACACTAATTTATCCGAAATACATTTACAGCCTGTTGAGTTTGTTGCTATGCAACCGTGATCTCGAGAAAGATAAAATATCCGTTTGGAGAGCTGTTACGCTATGTTTATTCTTAACCTCACTAATGTAAGGTCCATTGTAATAGGTATTGATGTATACATAATATAAAGAAAGAGATCGACGAATTCTGCGTAGGACTCTCCAGGGAGGGCTCTACTGTTTATGTTGTCTTTAAAATCTATGTAATACATAAGTAGATATTGCTTGCATAGTTATTGGTTGTACTCCTTTATAATACGTTAGTCATCCAATGCTTTTTGTATTCTGTTTTTCAAAGTATTTCTTGTAAGTCACGGATCATTCATATTTTTTTTACTTGTATAGTGTATTTGTTTAAATAAAATAACAGCATTTTTATAATTAAATATTTTAATCTTAATACTTCATATTTATTATCTTAATCTGTGGAGAAATATTTTGTAAGAAGTTTTTGATATTATCACGCATATGCTTTAAATCGCTATTTTCTTCTGCTATAATTTCATTACGTATATCATCTTGTGGTTGGGGAAATTCGATTTCATTCTGCATATCCAAAGACCAAGTATCTAAAAATGTTTCATTTTTTCTTTCCACAAAGTTGTGCAATATCGAACACGCCAAAGCAACAAAAGGCAGGAACTCTGGGTCAATGTCCATTATTTTTAAACGGCATTGCCAGCAACCTTTTAATCTACCAAATGCCATTTCTACAAAAATTTTTCCTAATCTAATATGATAGTTAAATGACTCTTTTTCAGGATTTAGACAATCAGTATATGGTTTAATAAACCACGACAGCAATGGATAAGTAACATCTCCAATTATCATTAGCGGTATCGATAGTCCATTGATATCAGTAGTGTATGTTGGAATCACTTGTTTAGCATATTTGTAAAGCCTTGACTCTTTAAAAACGTCAACGTTATGGTAGCTGCCTGGTAATTTAACACTTACATCACGAAACCTAGAATATGCAAAAATCAATGTAACGTTTGTGCATTTTTAAAATAATCTTACAATCTTTTCAACTTACAAATAGTTATTATCAACTACTGCTTGCATAACTATTGACGGCCAACCTTTTTGGTTTATGTACTCTTTGTACCCATCGCTGGGAAGCAACACTGGAATATGTGTTCCTTAAAAAACAATTCTCTTTATCAGTGTTGGTACTTTTGATCAACATTCAGTTCCTTGCTTACCATCAATTGCGCCAATAATATTGGGTATTTTAGTCATTTTTTCAAAGGCAGTAGCAATGGTTTTTGCTTCTTCTAATTTTGGAAAATATAAATATTCCTTTCGAAGCTGTAGTATTGCTTTAACCACGAGATTGAAGTACTTATGCACAGTACTTTTTTGCGCACGAAGCAAGTTTTTGTAACTTGCTTAGGAATCGGCAACGGTGCTGTCACATATACCTTCGGACATGGAAGATAAGGACACCAGTTTTTTACAAACCAAATTGAAAGAGTTTTTACCCATGCGAAACTACACATAATAAAGATGTTCGTTTCCTCCTTCTTGTAGGGACCTCATAAAATTATCAATCCGCTTTCGTCGGTGTACGCTTCGCACTCTGGGAACATTGGTTTTAAAGAAAATTTCTGGCAGCTGACTTTGCAATGCTAAAATGTCTCTCAAATATTTTTTTTTTATTATTTGAACTTTGCAAAATTTGTTGATTGGAAATCAAGAATTGTTGACAAACAAGCATTCTTCTTCGCATTCTTCTTCCATCAAATAAGAGAAAAATACTTTAAATTCTTTAACTTAAAAATTTTTAATTCTATAGACGGCACAAATTATTTTATTATCAAAACATCATAATTGGCTTTGTTTTTAAAAAAAACAGCTGATTTTGTATCACGATTAGAGATGCTTCAAACGTGTAAGTACTCGGTAGTTTTTTCTAAACTAATTACTTTTGTATTCGGTAGTAATTGTATTCGGTAAAAACTTACGAATTAGGCAATCTACACTGCCTAAACTTAGGTAAAATATTGCTGTTCGAATTCAAATCCGTATTATTCTCGACTTTTCTCTGCGAAAAAGATTTGGATTTCTTAGTGAGCAAGCAAAAGTATATGAAAAAAGCTTGCCAAAGTCTATGCAAGATGTTTATATTCGAATTTAAATACGTATTATTTCCGAATTTTGTCAGCGAACAAAAACTTGTATTTGTTAGTGAATAAGAGTATATAAAAAAAATTTTGAGCATTTGCTGACACCAATTTTTAATTACGAACTTTGGGAGTACAGTTTTGAACTCCAAATCAATTACCAAAGTTTAGTTTCTTATATAAAAATACGCACAACCAAAGTTAGAATTTCATTAAAAGTTATACCATGTTTACATTGTAAACTTTAGTGGTGGAAGTCGACTTTAACCTCAAAACCAGTTACCGAAGCTTATTTCTTCGTACAAAACAGGCTAAACCAAAGTTCGACTTTCATTAAAAGTTAAATTCATTTAATAACTTTTCTTGTATAGAGCATTATCGATGTTTTTAATATAACATGATCAAAATGATATATCTTTTTACTTTTTAATGTGATATTTGATTACAAAGAAAACAAATATACCAAATCTTATAAAAAAAAGACATATTAACCGACCTAAGCCGTAATCAAACAAAAACAACAATTGTCAAAATTAAAACCCTATAGTATGATGTAAATCTATGACATTTGGGAGTACAAGTATCTATATTATAATATAACAACGTTTAGTTGTTGGGTTTTGTATTTATTTTTAAAAACTTTAAATCCCGATATTTTGAGAACTAAGGTACATCGGCTCTGAACACAAATAGTACAAACGTGCTAGTGTACCTATTTTTTTTGAAGGAAAATTGAATTACTGGTCTACACTTCAAGTGTGCTAAATCAACTTACATTAATCAATTGTTTCCATTAACATAAGTGGATTTATGCATGTAATAGTGCGTTTATGTTCCAGAAAGTTCTGTGAAAGTTTTAGGAGAGCTTCTATTTGCTTGCATTTCAATTGTTAACAAATAAGATTCAATTTTGTATTGTTTGCAGAAATGATTTCATTTTTACTGAAATATGCTATAACTAGGGATTTTCCTTTGTAGAGTTAAATCAAGTTCGAGTTAAATCAGCTGATAGCATTGGTGTTTTTTATTAAGGGCTATAAATAAAGATATAATTTGATCACATGATCATAAGTTGAAACCGACAAAACAGCTGTGATCAGTGATCACATTTTTTACTGATAATAAATACGACATATATCAAGTTAAAATCTTAACCTTGTTAAATTCACAACAATAATTACATGAATTTTTTTTTATCAATTAAAAAACATAAAAAAAACTTATTAAAATTAAACTTGAATGAAGATTTTTTTAAAATTATATTTATTGAGCAAATTTAAACTTTCACAATTTTGAGTTGAACTACGACTGCTAATTCTAAATCTTAAAAAGAGTTTTTAGAGTATCAGATCTTATGTTTACATTTTGTAGTACTATAAATTATGAAGAGATACCTATACTACTTATATTTATATTTACATTTGGTTTCATCTATATATAAATATCTCTGTGGCGCGGGAATCAAATGACAAATGACAATTCTTTGACTCAGGATATTTTCATTATTAGTTTAGATAAAACTATATTTATTCTTTGTTGCCCATTATATTGTATTGTGTATGAGAAGGGGACGTAACTCATGTACCCCATTTATTCCAATTTATCATGATTAGGCATTTCTAATGATATATTACGTGGTGACTGCAAAGCATTAAATTTGATATTATATTCCATTTCAGTTGACAATAAGATAACAATTATTTGTATTTTATGTATAAAAATAGTTTTTACATAAAAAGTTTTATTTTACAATAGAAAAAGGGTTTTTGTAGAAACGGATTTAAATACAAAAATATTCAAACCTGTGCTTTGTGTTATAAATAAGCAATACATTTTAATTAGAAATTTTTTAATTTTTACCTAATCACAGATGTCAATATTACATACCTTGTAATCTAAGGAAAGTTACAATTTGTTATCACATAAATTAATATCACTCAATGTCATTTAATGTTATTTACAAAAATTAAGAATGCATTTTTAAGATGATAAACTGTCTATAATATAATTATTTAATTTTTTTTTATTAATATTAATTTTATTTTATTATAATTTTATTTTACCTTTTTATGTAAAGACTTAAAATAAGTTATAGAGTTAATGATCATTAGCGTTAATAGTCCAAAGGTATGTCATTTATGAATTTAATTATAAATATATTTTTATCTTCAATGATAAAATTAATTTTATTTATTATTGATAAATTTCATATTTATTAAATAGTTACGTTAACACTTCGTTAATATTTTTTTTTTCAATTATTTAATTGGCACAAATTACAGTATTTACCCCACTTTTAAAAAATTTCAACTCATATTGTTAATGTTACATTATAAAGTCCGTGAAATGATTAATGAACTTTATTGCTATTTACCACAACTGTTAAGCTCATTTATTATCATTTTAAGCATTCCATTTAAAATAGAAATTAAAAAACTATTCATAGAAAAAGTTCAAAGGTTTCCACTTAAACTTGACCTCATGCAATCTCGCAAATTTTAGTGCAATCTGATGAACTCTTTTTTTGTACGCCGAATGAAAAGCGTGCGCGTCTATGGTATTTGGCCTGTTTACCGACGATTCTATTTATTTTTAAAACTTTCTCTTTACTGACAATGCAAGTGACGTGTATTACATAAACAATGAATATAGTCGGTGAAAATAATTAGCAATTTAACTTACGTTTTATTATTGAACACACGTTTGCAATAATTTCACATGCGTATTTTGATAATAAAAACACGCGAAAATATATTAATTTTGATTATAACGTAGACGCAAACATGTTTTTAGTGGAAGTAAACATTAATCAATGCGCGACACACCTCGTACGACTTGAGAAATCAACAATAAGATACTAATATCATTTGACCTAACAAAACACAACATATGTTGCGCCGCTAACAACCCTGTATTTTTATCAACAGGTGATTGGACAGAGTTGCCAAAACGCTTTTTATACAACATGGATAGAATAGTACAATTGTACTATGTTCAAAATAAAATTAAATAATATATATATAAATAAAATAAAATAAAATTAAGTTAATTTGGAAAATGGTCAATGGAAAACTGCCCCAAATTAAGGAAATCATTTGCTTTTTGCTTAAAAATCAAAGGTTAAAAATTACATGCTTTAAACACGATTTGTAAATGGAAAATTTTAAAAGTTGATTATTATAACTATAACGGATGGCATTCAGTAGTTGTATAAGCTATATTAGGTATGTGAATTATTAGGTCTGTTCCACGAGCTACACATAGTAAATCATGAGTAAAACAGAAGTAAAGTACAAACTGAGAGCGTAACACAAATAAAGTGCCAGATTACGCTCTTTACACAAATTTTCATGGAACAGCTTTGTGTAAAGTCTGGTGAAAACGGCTGTTTTTTGAAAAACAAAACAGTAGAAATAGAAATTTGAAAATAACAGACAAACACATTAATAATAAAATAATTAATATATTTTATTTATTTATTTTTAAACTTATTTTAATATATTACATATTATTATTATTAGGACACATTATGTTAAAAACATATTTACTTTTAATATTATAGTCTTTATGTTTAGTTAGAATTAAAAATTTATTTAAATAATGTAATTTTAAAGCTAAGATAGAATTAAGTATATATTTATAAAATGTGATGTTATGTTAATTAGAATTAAGTTCTTTATTGCAATATTAATAAAATTAATTAATGAAAAATAAGCAATATACAAATAAACACTTTAATCCAAATTATTTTCTGTTTGTAATTCATTCCAAATCGAATCTCTAACGATACTTAATCTAAAAGGGATGTGGTTGTTGACATCATTATCTTCCTCAGATTGTTCTGAAAATGTGAATTCTAAGTCGTTTTCATTTGCAAGATTGTGCAAAACGCAACATGCTCTTATAAAGTGACACGGTTTTTCAACTCCTTTAAATTTACAGTAGTACAGCTGTCTAATACGTTGTTTTAAAATACCAAATGCATTTTCTATTAGTATTTGACCTGACCCCAATTTTCTATTGAAATTCTTTAGTGCACGAGTAAGACGCCCGTTGTCTTTATATGGCGTAATGATGTGTTGTGTACAGGGGTATGCGGAATCAGCCAGTAGATAGTATTCTGTAAACGTAAGAGGTTTTGATAAATCTCATTTCTTTTTCCAAAGAACTTACCTCCACACTTCGATGGTAGTCGCATATAAATAGGAGAGTTTTGTAAAACCCAACTGTCATGACAGAAGCCTGGATGTCCGACAAATATGCTAATAAATTTTCTGTTTTCATCACAGATGGCTTGCAAGCATAATGAAATATTTCCTTTTCTGTCAATGTAGTCGTCCTTACGATCTCCAGGAGGATCAATAGTTATACGAGTGCCATCTAGGCAACCTGCAAAGTAACATGTATTAATATATATGCAGCGTTAATATGCATATAAATCCTTACCTATAACTTATGGAAAATTGCATAAGCTTCGGAAAAATGTACTTGTTTCTTCCTTTTTTGATGTGCTAGGCCATGCAATTATATCCGGACACATGTTGCTAAAGAAAGTTATCATCCTTCTTATAACTCGGTTTACTGACGATAAAGAGAGATTAAAGCGATCTGATAAATCTCTAAAACAACATGCTTCGTGACCAGCAAACCATAAAAAAACAGCAACGTGAGCTTCTGAAGAAATGTTCAGTTCACTTACTCGCAGTGCAATAAAGTCGGTACTATTTTGAAATTTTATAGCCAAAGAATTAAAAAAGCTCCGCGAAATGCGGAAATAAGCTTTGAATTCCTTGTCGTCATATTTGCAAACAACATCTTGTATATAATTTTTTATACACACACGTTTTCTTTTTTTTTTATGTAATATCGAATACACCAATTCTATATTCTGTTTGTGTTGTGTTACTTAAATCACTTAATAAAATATTTATTATGTTTTTATCCATTTCAATATTTATTTATTACAGTTGTTACAATTAAAAATGCAGAATTTTTTAATATTCACAAATGCCGCGCAAACAAACAATACAAAAATTTGAATTCAAACCATAACAGCTGATTTACACATAAAAACAAATTTTACTTCATATAAAATGCATGAGTAAAGTCTGTGTAACATTTTCAAATTTCGACAGGGATGTTACGCTCTCTCAGATGCTCTCATTTACTCACAAATTTGTTCGTGGAACGCACTTGTGTATACACAGTGTTACTCAAAGTTACTATGTGTAGCTCGTGGAACAGACCTATTATTTTTCACTCTATTTAAAATTAATAACAGTTACAGTTTTTTCTCTATATTAAAATTTGCACTATTTTAAAAAAATTTTCCTGATTATTTCCTGATTAACTGTCTGAGATTCATTTTAAAAAAATGTCATTTTTTCGTTACCTTAACTTTATGTATTGCTTAAAATTAATCTTACGCATAGTTGCATTTAAAATGTCCTTTAATTTCGTTTCAACAAAATTAAGCCCATTTTCCTTAATTTCATTTAAACCTTAAAACTAAGCTTTGTATGGAAAAAAAATTTAATTTCGCTGAAACTAAGATGAAATTAAGAGTTTTGCGAAATTAAGGGTTGTCTGAACATAGTATTATACAATTGTAATCTATATAATTTTAAAAATATATATATACTAGATAACCCGACAAACGTTGTTTTGCCTTATAAATTATTTCTAGTTTCTAGATAAATTCTAGTGTAGACAAAAAGTAACTTACTTATTATAAGTGTGTAAGTATGTGGTATATGCATGAAATAGGCATGGAGCGCTATGAACGAAAAGGATAATAAAAATAACAAACGCCAAACAATATTATTTTTAAGTTATTATAGTTTATTTATTAAATTATTAATTTAAAATCAATAGATTTTATGATACCAAGTTCCCTGGCAACAACTGTTGTATCTTCAAATTTAAATTGTCTTGGATTGACTGTAAATAATAATAATGATAATGGGCCAGTAACATTAACCAACAACAGTCGAAGATAAAAGTACTCAGTGTGTCTTGGATTAACTATAAATAAGCGTTTGATTTAAATAAATTGAGACATGCATCAACTGGTGAAACTTGCTTGCGGGGCATCCATTTTTTTGTTTAAGGCCATGTGAAATAGCGTGGTACTTGTGAATAGAGTAATGTTTTTGCAAAGGCACCAAAATCATCCGTACTATTAAACAATTCAAAAAATGCAGTGAGTGCAGATTTAGGTGGATTTGTACCACGATCAATCACTGTCTCGTTCGTGAAAAATACACGCTGACCATTTTCAAGATGGACGGCTACCTGAACAGCTGCTGGATCCCGTTCATGAATTAGAAAGCCGAAGATACGCCAAGCAGCTTCATTGGAGGTGATGTACCGACCAATTTGGTAGAGCGTAATTTCACCGTTTTTGTTCATTGGAGGAGCATTTACATTAGTATTTTCTACTCTAAACACAGCCATACCACCGCCTTTATGGACATACTTATATATTTGATGCTCTTCACAGAACTGCAAAACTCAACATTAATATAAGCATTGTATGTCTTGCTTAGCAGAGGCGAATACGTTACCACCCGCCATTGTCCCCCATTATCGGGATTTCTTCGACGATATATTGGATATCCGTCGGTATTTGTTATAGTATCATTAGTGAAATCTTTAGAAAAATTTTTAGTACATTTTCCATCTGCCATGCAAGCCGAAGACGAAGAACGAAGTCGATGTAAATGCTCGATGTACTTGTTGGCGTAGTTACATAAAATATTAAGAAAAAATTTTTCTTTTTCAAAAATATAAACAAAATTTATGTCAAAAAAATAAAAAATTTTTTGTTAAGCACTAAGGATATTTTTACTGGGTAGGGACTCCCTAATCACTTTAGCGGTATGAAAAATAGATAGTAGCCGATTCTCAGACCTACTGAATACGCATATAAAATTTGGTAAAAATCGGTAAAGCCGTTTCGGAGGAGTACGGTAACTAACATTTTGACAATGTTAATTTTATATATAAGATTAAAATTTGATATATATATAAAGAGTCTAAACAGGAGGCGTTACTCTGCGTGTAGGATAAATACCTAAACAAAAACTGCACTGTTGCGTTTTGTCGTTCATTTTGTTTAATACAAAGTGAGACAAAACTAAGGATGACAAATATGTGGAATAAGTCCACATAACAAATTCATATATATTAAATATTCTTCTGGCCAATCACATATGGTGTGGTCCTTTCTTCTTAGTCTTATTGCATTGACTTTCTTTCTAGTATTAAACATTCTAATACGCAGTCAGCACTAATATCGCGAACAGCAGACTTATTCCGAGGATAACACAATAGATCTTAAATGTCACAAGTATATCAAAAATCATTTCTAATAATATTAATCACAGTCGCTTTTAATAATCCTTCATTATCCAATAATAACCAATAAAAACTTTCCGGAAAAGGAAATCTATATTCTTATACAATCAGTCTTCTAGCAAAGCTATTTTAGCGATTTGCATATAGTGCAAGGTATGTTAGGAATGTAGGCGAATTATCAACTTTTAGGTAACAGTTTTAAGGCAATACTTTTCCGGGAATCTAGGACCTTCGACTTAATCCATAGAAAGTAGTTGGAAATATTTAAAGCAATATTAATTTTCACGAAATACTAAACAAAAGGACTACTTGCAGCTAGACTGAGTTTGTTCTGCCGAAACGGCGCTTGAAAAACATATCCCAAAATACCTTTTGCGTTACTCTCCAGGTTAATCAAGTTTATGGGCACCCCATTTTTCAACTCACACACCAATACCTCATCAATCCATCTTTATCTTCATTAGATATATCTATATACTGTATATATACAGTTTTTGTCTAAATATATTTCATATAAAAAATAGCTTTATATAATTATATAATTAAGTATATTTCTTTGAAGTTAAAGCGATTAATACAGTAGACATATATTGGGTTGAAATGGAAACAAGTGTATGCCATACGTATGTATTGGGAAGAGAAAAAATTTAATAAAATATAGACAAATCTATGTATAACTATTTATATCTTTTCTAATATATGTACGATTAAAAATGTGGTGTAATGTTATATTAAATAATAATGGACTTATATTTCTTTCAGCACGTCAACGGGCTTGTAACAATAATAATGCAAATAACAACAACCAATCAGGAGGAAACGTAGTCATTGAACTTCCCCAACAACCGAAAAATGATTTGCCACCAGCTTATAATGAGGTCATGCAAACGTATTTAAATGAGAAACAGCGTCTAGAAATGGAAAGCCAGCAAGGTGCTGTGGGTGGTATGCCCACTGTAAACTCTACTGCTACAATAGAGACCGTTATTAGTACCAATAATAGCGCCGTAGATTTAACGACAACAACGGTGGTAATGAGCAATCCACCACCTTATCAGAGTAGTATATAATTTTGTTAATATATAATTATAACCTTAAAAACATTCTACTTATGTATAAAGAATATTCATACTTTCCTTATAATTCCTTAGATAAAAATTATTAACAAAATATTGTATATATTTGTATATAAATTCTCTACGATTATAACATAAATGAAATTGTTTTTATTCATAAAATAACTTAGCTAAACAAAAAATATTTATATAATGAAATATATAAACACTACTCACCTATGCCTTACCATTTGGTTTGCAACCTCTTCCACCCAAATGGAAAGAATCCGCCTGTTTGAGCGGAAACTTCTTCAGGATTCCACCAACTATAAGCGCAAGCCTGACGGCAAGCAGTTCTCCATCTCTGTCTTTTACGATAATCTCCACTCCATTTCCCTATATAACCGCGGCTTTCGTGATCCCAGTCACAAAGTTTACCGCTAACCTCGCTAAATAAATCTGGTTCGCTAGGTACTAAGTCTATTTTTTCTCCTCCCTCCCCTGATTACTGGAATGAAGTTTTCACAATGCTGAGGAAATCTTCTCCATTCATTTCTAAGACGTGGTTTAGTGGGTTTAAGCCTCACACGGTGGCTTTCAATGCTTTCACTTACTGTCAAAAAAACTAACCAGCGTTTACGTAGTAACCAGTTTTTAGTGGAGTTTAATGGACCCATCGACAATATAAAAATTTTTGATAAATTATACTTAATTGCAAATCAATCAACTATACAGTATCTGGAAAAAAAGGTAATTAACTGTATAGACAAAATAGATCTGGCCCAACTTGAATCAACATAAAACAGTAGGCTAAATACTTATTTCTTACGAAAAAATTCTCTGTTTATTCCTCATTGATTCCTGTATCAACTGCAACTCTATATCTCATGACCTCGCTTACCGTTCAATTGTCATACGAATTGTCATAAATCTGAGCACTTTTGAAATGTGACTTCATTCTATAGAGATTGCAAGATTCTATAACTGTGGGACCAGTTAGATTAAGTCTCCCCTCCCATCCTTCCTTTCATACTAAATTCTACAATTGATTTTATACTTCATCGTCGAGATCCTACTAAGGTGGTAGAATTTAGTATAGTTTCTACCTTTACTGCGAGTTATATAAAATTGTTTATTATATTTAAATTTATTATGCAGAAGATTCACTTTTTTTTTGGAAGATTTAAAAAGTTTTGATTGTTTTAGATAATAGTCAAAACTGGATTATAGTTAAAAATTCTCAGAATTATTACTCAATATGCTCGTATTAATATTATTATAAGAAGCCAGAGTACATTGCCACCATAATAAATCTATTGCGCATAGCTTTGCACAATAGATTAAAACCTCTATATCTAGGCTTTTTTTATAAACTTTAACACTATTTGGGGTGTAATATTTCACAGTACTACATATGAAGCAATAATAATATCACCTAAATAATGAAACCTTCGTCAGCTAAGAGCTGAGCATTCTAAGAGATTGTGCTATAAGCTTTTGGTGTCAACAGACATCAGGTTCGGAGACCATTGACTTATTTAAGTTATACCGCGGAATGCTGTAAACAAATCGGATAATCCAATTATAATTCTAATGTGAAATATATCGAATGCTAAATAATATATGCGTTCAGCATTCGGGATTGTAAGTAACTACAATATCCAAAAAAAAGAGTCCCACAGAAACTATCGCAATTACTTTGTCAAATTATTTACATCATGATGTATAACAGGGCTGTCCAAAGTACGCCTCGCGGACCACATACGACCCGTGACATGTTTTTAATCTCCCACAATTAAGCAAATTTTCTTTTGGTGTACTGGTAAAACTTTCAGGTCCCATTCTTACAACGTGTGCTGCCCATTCCAGCCTTTGTGCTTTGACAAATCTTACTTTTAAGCAAGTCATTTTAACAAGTTATCAATATCGTTGTGTGTTCGTCTTCTGAATGTCTCGTCGTCCTGAAAGTAATCCGACCAATATATTTAATGCTAATCCGTTGACAACAAGAAATAGAGGTAGACCGAAGCTGAGATGAAAGGAAAACGTGTACAAGGACGCCAGAAAGCTCGGAATTTTGAATTTGAAAACAACTGCAAAAGATCGAAGCAGATGAAGGCAGGTTGTGAAGGAGGCTAAGGTTCATATACTGAATTGTAGCGCCAAATAAAATGTACTGGTAAAATATTATATATATTATAGTATATTATTTTATTTTTATGGTATACCAAATAATTTAATTTAAATTGATAAATTAATAAAAGTTAATTTAAAATAATAATCGTATTTTTATTTTTGTCAAAAGCGGCCCCCAATCTGTGCAGTGATTTGTATTGGCCTGCGATCGCATCTAGTGTGGACAGCCCTAATGTGCTATATCTGTATAATCACAGCCTTAGATGTTGCGTAGCGTTTTCATGCAGTTATTAAATAAATAAAAACTTTTATTTTATTTTAAATAATTTTTATTGTTTTGTATATGTTAACAGATTACAATTTAATGATGAATTTTTTAAAAAATCCTCAAAATTATTATTAATATAATTACATCAAATATTGAATATGTTGTTATAACTAAGTGGACTTACTTTTTCAATCAATACTTAATCTATAAAATTTTAATTTTCAATAATTCACTTGTAACGACGAGTTTACTATAACCCACATCCACTCTTCACTTAGTGAATTTTAAACATACAGATTTTTATGGTACACAATACATCATCGTTGCTGTTGTATATTTTGTTGTTGTTTTTTATTATTTTTTTGTACATAGCTTTTGCATTTTTATTGACGAGTAGCAACTCGTCTTAATTAATCAGCCCTTAAATCAACTCGAATGTATGTGAACAGCTACAAAATAGTTGTGCGATAAAAATCTCGTTAGGTTTGAAAAGTTCGGTAGCAAAGCTCTGTATAAATAATGTTTGATGTTTAAAAACTAAAATCTAATAAACATATTTCTTTATTAAAAACTTATTTTTTAAAAAATTCTACGATCTAATTAGATAACAAAATTAATAACTTAAAGACTAGAACACAAAAGTTAAACATTAAATGCAGAACATATTTAAAGCAATTTTTTTAAATGTTGACTACTAATAATAATTCAGAGTAATAGTAAATTAAGAGGGCCAGTGGGTGCCATCATTAATATATGACAATATTTATTATGTATTTTATTATCAACCAATTTCAATTATTTCGTTACTTCTGAATTTACATCAAAACTTATTTTATTGGATATTGTAACATAGTTAAACTCCTTCCACACAGACGTATAGTGTTAAATACATTCGTCTAAACATGCTGAGTAAGAGTCTATATAGATTATATAGTGTCGTACGCCTCATTTACTGCGCTATATACATTTTTACAAAATATTTCATTCTTTTATTTATGATAAAAAAATTTTAATAATTTATTAACGAGCCAATTGGTCAATTTAAATAGAAATAAAAAAAAAACAAAAAAATAATTTATTATTCCTATTTAAAAACAGTTTATATTTTATTTCTATTTAAATTGATCAATTAGCCCGTTAATAAATGATAATTTTTACAAATTTTATATTCCTAATATTTCACAGTTAATATTTATTAACTCAGTGAGGCAATAATACACGACTTGAAAACTGTACATATTTAAGTGCAATTAACGTATATTCGAGCTCAAATATTTTGATCGAAAGCTACGAAAAAATTTGAGCTACACGAACAACTGATCTATTAAAATAAAAATTCTCGAACAATTCGAATAATATTTAAAGCACTATATACGTATATAAATAAGTTTTAGTCTTAAAAACTACTCTTCACAAAATAAAATAACGTATTTTAATTTGACCTTTATTTTTGATCAATTTATCAATATTGAAATTTATATGATATATATATTTTTAACTTAACAACTACAACATGTTTTATCAGATTAATAAAGTTTGAAAAATAAATCCAAATATTTAATTGTTATCAATTTAACATTACTGAAGCTATAATTTAACAAAGGTGCAATCGATTACATTAATAAAGGTAGATAAATTATTATTATTGATTTATCACAATTTTTTTTATTAAATAATTAATAATAACTAAATGTATTCTTTGGTTGATACCCAAAATACATTCTAAATTGAAAACAGAATTTTTTATATAGTATTTTAATTTAATTAAATAAATAACTTTTAATTTAATAAATTTTGTGTGATGATATTGCGTACAATTTCTTATATTACAGTGAATGTTGTTCTTAATAATTAAATATTAATCGATTTTGATAATTCATTTTATCTTTGCACTGTCATTTTTTAGCTCTTAGGTATACATTAAAATTAGCCTCATTGAAATTGATTTTATTATATTGACAACTTTATTTACATATTTTTAGTTTTTTAAATTTTTAAACTGCTTTGTACATTTAATTTAAATTAGACGTATTGTGGAATTAAATTTATTAAATACAATAGCTGACATTATAAATCAAGCTAATATATGTATATTAAATATGTGTTTGTATATTATTTTTACAATGTGCAAAATAAAAATTGAAAATATCTTCTATTCTTAAAGAAATTACTTAAAAATTTTATTTTGTTAGAACATTACCGAAAACTTATAAAAAATGTATAAAATAAAATATTTATTCTTTAAAAAAATTGATGCAAAAAAAAATAGTTTTTCCAAAAGTATTTTAAAAAAAAATATTTTGAAAAAATAATATAATACGTGTAGATAAATCATTTATACAAATTTAATAAATTTATTAATTTTACACATTAGATAAAAATAATTTATAAAAATATGTTTAAAGAGAATTTTATTTTAAATAACATTCGTGAATATATTTTTAGTATGTTAACAATATTTAAATAAAAAAATTCTTAAGGAAAAATCGTAGAATAAATTAATTTTTATTCGAAACAAATAAGCATTATAAAAGAACAATTTAATTTTTAACCTCAGAAGTTAAACTAATTGATATGATACTATTTTGCAATTTTATGTCTAATAGTATCTATCTAACATTTACATATATACAAATGTATAAAATAAAATATGAATGTACCATATATTGTATATATATATAGAAATGTATAGCATATACATAAAAAAGTAAAATATATGTACATACAATATATATATCTTTATATGTAAAAAAAAAAATATTTATATGTTTCATTAAATTTTTTAAGATTTAATTTTTAAATGACAAAATTCTCAAACCACATCAGTCATTATAATATATAACTAACTATTTAAAAAAAATTACCCGAGATGTATTTTATTCTCAATATTAAATCTATCAAATTAAATTGACAGAACTTTGAGAATTTTGG
>NW_024031607.1:0-16490 GCF_002237135.1 Teleopsis dalmanni
TAACAATTTTACTTAATTACTTAATTTTCTTTATTTAATTGTTATAATTTTTATAACAATTTATATTAATTTTTTTTTGAGCTAATCTAAAGACTATTTAATTCCCCTTGTATTGCGCATTTTCATACGATAAATAAATATTTTTTGTTTTTTATTTTATTATAATTAATTACAAAATATAAAATCTTATAAGTAAGATAGAAAAACGCGCGCTAGCTGCTAGAGGTTTAAGTTCGTATATTATAAATTAAAATTTATTGACGAGATTACAGGCTTTAATATATTTAATAAATAAATAAATATAAATGTTTGTACGAAACTAAACTGATTTATTTAACATTTCATTTCTTATTTTTTTAAAAATTAAATTATTATACATACTAACGACCCACTGATGGGGCCGAAACCTTTTTGTGGGCTAAAACATAGTACGCTACTTTCTCTCATAAAAATGAATGAGAACAAGAACAAAAGAGATTACTGGCTCCTATAACAATAGGTGAATCCAGGATTGTAAGAAGTTATTAAAAGAAAAACTGAGAATCATCAAAGAAATCCTAACAGGGTACTAACCATCTTAACCACCTTCCGAGACTAGGTATACTTACGGATGCAAACTGTAGATTATGTTAAGCGAATGAGGGGTCGGTCACGCATGTTCTGTTAGAATACCCTGAGCTAATGCACAAATGGAATAGGCTCCTGGGAATGTTTATTCTTATGGAAGAAGCAATTAAACTGTGTAAAGTATACTACTTTTTATCGACGCAACAGCGCTTAGAGACCGACTCTAAACCGAGAAGGGGTTTCAGATCAAGAAACTAAATTCAAATATGAAACATTCAAAATAAATAAATAATCATTTTAAAATATTTGAATCCTACTCCTTAATATTTTAAATTCCCTTTAAGAGTTTTGAATTCCGGCACATACACTCCCGGCATTATTATTGGCTCTGCATTGTCTGAACGACCCACGCGAACAAAAAGCTTAAAATGCTTTTTCGTCCTTTCACATAATGCACGAAAAATGTTGCCAATTGAATAAAAACAAGGCATGACATGAATTTTAAAAAAAGCTTAAAAACTCCATAAAAATGGTGACTGTTTATAAGTTTTTTTTTCGCCTTATGGCTTAGATTTCTTATTCCTTTTAACATTTTTGCGAAATGTAAGTGAACTTAGCTGTCAGGGCTCGAAAATACAAATTATGTAAAACTTTTCTTGAATTTCTTAAAAAGTTCTAAATCAAAAATATTTACACAAAAGTATACGAGAATGGGAGAATGGTAAGAACAAGAAAAAATACGCTTTTAAAATATCCTGTTTTATTGTATTTGCATAAAAATTTTTATTTATTTTTTTTATTGAATATTTGTCTACGGATCTGAAATGTTTGCAAGGACCTCCTCTTAATATCTTTTCACTCGAAGTGTGTAAGTGTCGAATTCTTACTTGATTTGGTGTCTTCTTTGGGAAAATATTTTGCATTAAGGTCAAATTACTGAATTTTTTCAAGTGACTGTTGGAGAGCAAATATGTACAATTTTTATAAATTTAAGGAATTTTTAGAGTCCTTTATGTGAGTAGGAAATAACAATAAAATACGTATTTTTTTTTTAATAATTATGTGTGAAATTAACAGAATCTAATATATGTGCGTTGACTCTGAGCGACAAATTTGGCAGGACACGAGTTCGATTCCTAGTACTTGCAGTCTTAAAAAAATTTTTTATGAATAATTAAATACAAGAATTATTTCCAATACCACTGATGATATAAAAAATATTTTTAAAGAATCTAATACACCAATACACATTTATGGAAATTGCCCAGAACAATTTATATTATATAAATCTTTCTAAGTAAAAAAGTAACATTTTCGATGTTCTTGAGAATAAATTAAATCATTGACAATTGAAAAATAAACGGTCAAACTTTCATAACTCGAAGTATCATTTTGCAAAGAAAGGGCTCGACTTATGGAGACTTCGATTTACAGAAGTGACACATTCAACAATTAGGGTTTGGGTTTTTATTTTTTTTTCTTAAAAAAGATTCCAATTTATTCCAAGCCTTATAGTAATCATCAGTTGGAGTATCATTCGTTTGTGAATAAAAATTCAGAGTTTTGAATGAGTCTTCTACTTCATTCTTAAAGGCTAATGAACGATTTCATTCACCGAACCCTCATTATAACTTTTCGTTCCGCTTAGAATCGCAACCACTAATTCAGAGCTTTAATGCTTTATAATCCTCGTCATCTGTAGGAAAGCTTGATGTGCAAGCTCAATATAATCGTTTAGAGTAGCATTAGAAGTTATTTTATTTTCTTTAAACCACGCTATCAGCGACTGGCATTTACGCAAACAAGCAACAATAGGAAAAAAAAAATTAAACATTTGGTTTGGAAAAAGGATCTTCCCCTAACACCAAAATGGATTCATACTTAAAACAAAAATTTCACTTAGAGAATGCACTTTCTCACATTCCTATTGGCACGTGACAATATTTTTATTCGAGTGATAGAACTTCGAGTTATGGACGTAAAATTGTAGGTAATTTGCACTGCTGCACTCGTTTTAGTTCGAATTATAGAAAATTTGATCATACAACGCTGTTTCGAGTATTCCTAAGTACTCATCAAAGTGGTCTTAGGAAATATTCGAATTTCTTAATAAGTTTATAGTCTGTATAGAATTTGTTTGGATTGCAAGTGTCAGGCTTAGAAGTCATGCTCAATGACTAATCGTATTTTTCCAAGACTGCACAAACTTTCAATGTTCAAGTTCCAGGTTTTATGTCACTTCTTATTTATTCAATTTAATTTATTTTGATGTGGTCTTTTCAAATCAATTTTGTGTCAAAAGTCAAATAATTACAGTAAATCTATTATAAATTTTTTTAAAAAGTTTTTTACTTTAATACACCAATTGCGGCAAGTTAAAAAAAAATATAAAACCTGTTAACTATAAATTATATAAAATTAAATTCACAATTTCTACAATAATTGCACATAAATCAGATACTCGTAAGAGATAATTTCATAAGAAGAATAAAAAAACAATGGACAATACATGGAATTTCATTTTTCATTCATGGGAAAAATACAAATAAAAAGCTGTCAAAAACTTTTTGCAAAGTAATATTTATTCTTAAGTTCATATAATACCAAAAATCTTTATACGAGTGCGATGCTTTAGCAGTGTTTACATAATCAAGACACCTTTTTACGTCATGACGTCTTAATGTTATACGAAAAATGGAACCAATAGAGGCAAAGAAAAAAAGGTCCACAGGAGCAAAAATAATAGTCCTTAAAATAAAAATGAGAATCATAAGAGCAAGTAAGGCCACATATTTCTCGCATGAACGCATACTAAGCCACCAAAATGACATTTTTCATTGCGTACACAATCGGTAAACCAAAATAAAAGAAATAAAATACCGTGCTGTGGTGAAACTTAAGTGCCATCAAATAATTGCTCTGCGCACGCATTTAAGGATTTCAGAACTTGGAAATCTGGCCAACAAGCACAAAAAACAAACAATCGAAAACGCAAACAACTCCTGCCAAGCACATGGATTTTTGGCCAAAACGATAAAATAAATTTGAAACGTGGCTCGCAATGATGTTGGCTCGGAATGATGTTGTTGACAAAGGCATAGACGATAGAAACGTTTCAGTGCGGAAAGACCTTTATTAATGACGGTTTAAGCCGACATATTTATGACCATCGACCGAATATTATAATATTAAAATGCAAAAATACTTCACAATGTTAGCTATTGCTATAGCTATAGCAAATGTGTGGTTCATTCAGTGTTGGGTTCGGTGTGGGTTCAAACATATATGAAATGGTTGTAATATACCATTGTACAAACTAACATACGGCTGGCTATATTGGTACAAACGGAGAGCATTTCATTATTATTTAATAAATAAGTCAACAAAATCCAATAATGATATTTCCACACATATGAGTCCTTATAGATGTGAAAATATGTTTGCTGTAAAAAATATTACTGTATTATATATATGAGATGTGATATATAAATTTTATGTGTTATATTGTACAAATGAAGAGCATTTTGAAACCACATTATTTTTAACAAAATATTAATTATAATACCTAAACTTATCTGTTTGTTAAAAAAAAATGCATATATTCAAATGCTAAAAAATGTATATATAAAGTGTGTAATAATTATCAGTAAATTTATTTTAATTTGCATTTGCACTCATTAAGCAGCGTAACCTCAAATTAACCTCAAAAAATATTTAAATAAAAAATTTTTAAGCAGAATCAAATAAAAATGTGGTAAAAAAAAATCCAATAAAATTATTTAATTTTTAAATGATTACTTTGTGTCCTTTTATTTATTTATTAATGAAAATTGTATATGTAATTGATAAAATATTTGCATTTAATTACTGAATTGGTAAAAAAAAAAATTAATAGAAACCTATAACCTATTGGTAATCTTTTTTTAACATATATTAATTTTTTAGTCAAGTTATTTGTAAAAATATTTTATTAAATTATTATATCAAATGACACAAATTGCAAAAAAAAATAACATTATTTGTTTAAAAGTAATTAATGTAAAATATTACATAAAATTTTTATATGCAATAATTTACAAAATAAGTAAAGCTAAAACTATTGAAAATCAAATATAATTAAAAAATCCGTTCTATTATTAACTCAATTTTAATACAATTCATAACAATTATGAAATAAAGCCATTCATTTTACTAACGCAACGCTCAACAGTGCTTATATGTATACATTAAAATAAACAATAACCACAGTACCAACTAACAGCACCAAAAATAAAATAAAGTAAAGTGAAATAAAGTAACGAAAGTATCAAGTTTCAAAAATTAAAAAAAAAGAGAATAAAATAGAAAGAAAGTGCTCGTTAACAGCACTAAAACGGAAACAAGAAGTAAGATGAGTATAAAGTCGAAAAAAATTTGATATATTTGTGAAAATGTGAAGAATGTGACATATGCGTATGAAGTGATTCGCACTATATATGGTGCAATTACACTATCGCAGCCAACTATTAGAAAATAGTGCACACACTTTCGTTACTGATATCTGCGTATGAACGATACTCCAAATTCAGGTCGGGTTATTATCAAAAGAGTATATAAAAGTGTTGACAGAGATCAAAATACCTAATATGTGAGCCGTTTAGATATTGCTAAAAACTTGAAATTTGATTTCTTGATGAATCGTTTGAAAATAATTTAATAGTTCGAATATTCATTGTAAATAGCTATTGAAACAGAACGAAATCAAATGGAAACACGTGATAAAAAGTAGATAATTATCGAAAATGTACAAAACAGCTATTGTTGGAAAAAGATAAAGTTCCACAAAAATCAAACCTTTTGTGTGTTGTTAGTGGGTGTAGACGAAGGTTGTGAAATACAGACGGAAATTAAATTAATTAAAACTGCAACATTTTAAATGAAATTATTAATAAAAACTATCAACACTAGTATAACTACGATGTTAATCTGTAAGAGTACTGTGCAATGCGTACGATTTTAAATTTAATAAATATTAAATGGTAATATAGGCTGTGCATTACTATAATATTATAATATGAAATAAGTTATTGTAAGGATAATATAATGCATCGGCACTTTAACTTATTAAAGCTACCTATTAAAGCTATTGTGCTTCCATTTCAAGATAATAAAACCCTTATATTCCACAAACACATACCAACATGTATAACTCTTTTCCCTTGATTAACTCTCTGGTTTTCGTATGTATATATGTACATTCTATTACTAAATGTACACATAGTTTAGGTATTGTGTTTTACGTTTCGTCGCAACCACTATTCAATTAATAAAATATTAAATAAAAGATATTTTTTTCAAAATTAATATGTGTTTATATTGGAATTTCATAATTTTAAATTCTTTAATAAAATATTTTCAATATTTGCATGCTTATTAACATATTTGAATTAAATTAAAATTTCATAGGAATTTTAGAAGAATTCTCAAAGTATTTCATTATCTTTTGTTATTCATAAATGAATGAATGAACAATGTATAATTAAAAGATACAAAATAATAATAACAATAAAAATTATGCTTTTAATTAGAGATTAAATTTTTAAACAAAAACATGATTTTGTAATTTTATTAATTTTTGTATATCAAGATCTATTTATCTATTCTAAATATTTCTTGCTTAATCGAAAGTATTTTCAGTTATAAATTATTAGATATAAAATAATAATAATAATAATAAAAATTTTGCTTTTAATTAGAGATTAAGTTTTTAAACAAAAACAGAATTTTGTAACTTTATTAATTTTTGTATGTCTTTATCCATAGTATGTATTTATCCAAAATGTTTCTTGGTTAAACGAAAGTAAATAATAATATCTTTAGTTATCAATTACTCTCATTTGTAATGTTAACAATTGTACATTTCTTTAACTTCTCTTCAGCACTCAGTGGAATAAGATATATACGTTATAGATTACTCAATGGTGTTGTGCTGTTTTATCTATTTATCGTCATGCAAAAAAAAGTGGATATAACTTCTATTGCACATTTTAGTTATTTGAAGAGTTGTCTTGAGGTCAAAATAAAACGAAAATACTCCACCGAGACTGAGAGTTGGTGACATTGCGATTAATTGATATGGCAGCATCAAATACCTAGGAATCACGTTTGATAAGCGGTTCACTTGGCATAAGCACATACAAATCAAAAGAAGAAATTGCGCAAAAACACTGCACTGCTTACAATCACTTTTGAAACACAATAACCTTAGCGTGACAAACAGATCTACAGTCAGATAAAACGACTGTCTAAAAAACACTACGCCATGGGCGTGTCACGTATAGCAAAGTTGTCAACTCTAATATCCAGAAGATGCAAGTTGCTCAAAGTCAAGCTCTCCGAAAACTCTTCAAAGTGTCATGGTACATCCACACAAATGACATGCTAAGAGACCTAAGAATAGAGCTGGTCAAAAAATACATAAGGGACAGATCCCTGAAGCTATTCACATAAACCAATAGCCGCACGGGGTAGTACGCAGATCTTAGATCAGTCATCGAATAATCACGAAGTTTTTGAGGAATACATAAGTTAGTCAGTAAGAAGGATGGGATTCTACAGAAACCCCCCAGCTATCAAAAGGTTAACGTACGCATATGTACTAACTCCAAAAAGACTCAACTCAACAACTTAAAAAAAAAAACTCAAGAAAATTTTTAACAATTTGGACTTGTAGAAGATTAGAAACAAATTTAAAATTTTTTAAATTTATAAATTCAGTTAATGAAATAGTTAACCACCTAATTTGTTCAATATTAAACCAATAATTTTTTTAACAAAATTACAATCCCATCAGATAAACATCATTAATGCTGTTAGTTTTTCTTTTTTCCAAAGCAAAATATTATTGTTGAAGATAAAAAAGTTTTAATATTGTTTAATGTTATTTAAATGCTCCTAATTTAAGCAATCAAATCACATTTTTATTGTTTATTCTTTACGAAATTTCCAAGAATTTTAACAATTTCAAAAGAAATTCCTTTAAGTTAAAGCATTAAAGCACTACTGTAATGCACTTCGGTCTAATTGAATTCGGTACAATATTGAGTGAGGACTGTTTTCCTTGGAAAAATATTTTATTCTCTTTGGCACATCTTTGTTTATCGTTCATTGTGTACTTCAGATGTTTCAGTTTGAGTTTGAGTTATTTAGAAATGGAAATGTAGGAACATTTGTGTGTGTGTGTGAACGCTCAAAGTGTTCAACAATCAAACAAAAAAAGTTGCTTAAATATTTGTCTTTGCTCCATTCGCAAATGATATGTGAAATTTCCAAGTTTAACGAAGCATGGTTATTTTCCTTCTACAATATTTGCATTGATGCACAAGCATACCATCCTTCCATCCTTTTCTGCAGACATCATTAACATAAACATATTTGATAAAAGGATTTCTTTGAATTTAACTACAATTTCAATTACAATTTAATATATTTTATTTTATTTTATTTTGTAATTGTATTTTTTTTTAATGCAGATTTTCTTATTCAAATTTTTATAAACGAAATGTTCGAATAACGTTGGAATTGTTAAACAACATAATGTATTTGTTAAATAAGTTAAAGTAAATAAATAAAAAATTATTTTCATTTTAAAGAAGTACGTTTTCTAATATTAAGCTTTTGTGCCAATGAAGGGTTAACCTTTCATCCAAGTTTGTTAAAGCAGGCAAAAGTAGTTTTGTGATGATGATTATAAATCTTATCGGTCGATGTTTATCTGACCTAGCACTAAAACTAGATAAACTTTGGTAAGATGTTTTCATATAAACTAAATTTTTCAAAAAAATATATTAATTTTTGTTTGTGGGAAAATTTTAACAATACTAGTAATAAGTCTTGTGGTAAATGAGGACAAAACAAAGTACATTCTGTCAACAAACAAATCTCATGAGCGTCTTGTGAAAGAATTTGTTTATTTAGGAAACAGCTTAAACACCAAAAATGACGTCAGCCTAAAGATTCAACGAAGAATCACTCTTGCCAACAGATATTACTTCGGGCTAAGTAGAGAACTGAGAAATAAAGCCGAGAGACAGAGACAAACAAAAACCATGCTCTAACATACAAATCTCTTATCATGCTTGTCCTGCTGTATGGTGCAGAAGCTTGGACAATAATTTAACAGTGATGAGAAGGCGTTAGGAATATTCGAGAGAAAAATTCTTCGGAAGTTCTATGGTCCCTTACGCGTTAGCGACGAGTATCGAGTTAGATGGAACGATGAGCTGCATGAGCTATACCCCGACATTGACATAGTCAAGCGCTTAAAAAATCAGCGGCTTTGCTGGCTTGTTCATGTCGTGCGGAGGGAAGAAAATGCTCCGGCTAGAAAGGTGTTTGATTCGGTACCCGCAAGTGGAAAACGCGGTACAGGACGTCCACATCTTCGTTGTAAAGACGAGGTGACCAATGACTTGGCTGCTCGGTACTACCAACTGGCGACAGCAAGCAACTAATACTTCTGAGTGGTGGAGACCTTTGCACTCAGTTTGTTAAAACAGATAAATGTAGTTTAGTGTTCCCAAAAAATAGAATTTCAATTGATTAGGAAAATATTATTATTATTTTATATAAGAATAGAAACTAAACACTGTGCGAAAAAATAATAAACTTAACTCAGCTGAACTAAAAACTTATATGTGACTCAAGCTTTTGGATATACTATTTTCAATATATTAAGAGTGTTTAACTAAAACTTTACTTCATCTAGGCTTTCCTTCTACATCCTGTATCTCAGTTTATAATGAAAATAAACTTCGCTTCCAATTTTTTGGGAAAAAAAATCACTTCCTCAATTTATGTCACAATCTGTATACATAAATATTAATTATTGTTCATTCATACTCTAAATGTATCTGAACAAAAAATTTAATTAAATATTTCCACTTAAAAGCAAATTAATTTGCTTCAATTCCATCAACTATGTGTCAGCCACATTTTCTTCTATTTCTTCAATTCCTCGTATTGTTCAAAGTCTATTAACAAAAGCACATTGGCTTGAAGCTATCATTGGAAGTGCGTTTGATTAATTTTGTACATAAAAAAAATTATATACAAACATGTACTCGTATATATTTTTTACAATATATTTTTATAGAGACGTTTCGAAAGTACAATAACATAGTTTCTATTAAGTAAAAATAGTTTAGTGGTGACTATTGACGTTAAACTCAAATGTTATATATTTTTATTTTATAATTATTTTTAAAATACATTCAATGCAATAATTTTAAATCAATCTTATTAAATGTTATATCAAACTTAAAAATTTATGTTAAGAATAATCTTTATATCCATATTAAAGCGACATCGGTTGCCAACATTGACAGTAATCATTATTAGCACCAAGAAAACTATATACATATGTAATTATAAGCATATAAGGATATAGTTAAGGATATACATATGTAGTTATGTTATGTAGTTATAGTTAAGAATAACTATATCCTTTTATCCTTATGTACTATAAGAATATATGGTTAACGATAACTTTATCCTTATAACTATATATGTATATAGGTTTCTTGGAGCTAATAATGATTACTGTCAATGTGCTAGCAACCGATGTTGGGTTTACATTTATTAAATCACTAATTAATTCATTTTACTACAATTAAACGTTTTTCAGTACATACAGATATATATCCTACTACTTTGTATTTATCTACTTTTTTGTTACACGTGGCATAGACCACTTGTAGATAGTAGAAAAATTGCATAACGACTTGAATTTGCAATGCCTTTGAGAAAATTTCATGCCACACCCACACTTCAACATAGTTACAGTATCATGTGTCAGTACTTGATTCACTACAACAAAAAGGCGTTATACTGATATCTTTCAATAGATAAGAATTTTTTTGTTACATTTTGTAAGAAGCTATTGTTTGATTTTCGAATGATTGACGAACGTAATGCCATTTTGTGATCCCTTTATTAAGTTTTAGGTTTCCTTCATACTTGTTTTTTGAATTTTTATTTGTTACAGCAGCTTTTTATTTATTAGAGAATATAGATAGGTAGGTTTCCTATTGTAGGTAAGTGAATGTAACTTTTAAGCTTATTATACTTATTACTCTACTATACGTTAGAACATAAAAGATCAAAAAATTGTTATACTCTAACAAGTGTTTTCACAAAGAAAAGAATAAAGACATTAGTTAAGAAAATCTATTGAAATACTATAGTATCTTTTCAAATAATTGTTCAACAAACCGAATTAACTGTTTTTGTAAGAGAAGAATGACAAATATTTCATAGCTACTGTTTCCTAGTGAAATTTAAATTAAATATGATGCCTGTGAAACTAAAATTTCAAAGATAATCAACGTTTTGAATATAAATTTTTTAATCATAAATTTTTATATTTTAATTTCTTTTATAACAATTTTTTTTTATTTAAATTACAAATAAAAATATTTCTAGTTGAACTATTTGCTAGTATAATTATTTTAAATAGTTATAGTTAATTTACTTTAACATATTTCCATATTAGCTTAATTTATTAAAATAAGCATAACATAACAAATATATATATGTAAAAGTTATATCATTAGTTTTCCGGAAATGCTTATATATTGATTGGTTAACATGAGTTAGTATCTGTACTTACAAATGGGTAAATTTGAATAATTAATGGATTGGTTAGTTGCAGCGACATGTCAGCAAATATGCTTCCGCTGCCTATAATTCCCAAATTTTCATAGTTTTACTAGCACATCCTCAAAAGAAACTTTAAGAGATAAGAAGAAAGACTAAATCCATTCCGTTGATTTTCAGTACCAATAAACAGTCTGACAAACTTTAAAAAATTACATAACAAAAAACAATTTCTTCTGGAAGCCAAGGCTGGCAATCGCAGAGAAAATGTATAGTTGTTTGTTTTTCTTGTAAGTTTCCACAACATTCACAGTGCGTAGAAAAAGGAATGCACAGTTCTATTCCTTGAGTATATAAGCCATTCTGCAGAGAGAACTACAGTAAGCTTTGCGTTACTGCAGTCTTGTTATACGAAGACCATGTGAATCGGTTGTTCACACACGTTCTAAGTGTCTTTCTTTTATATTTCGCAAGTGAAAGGTAATTACTTCTCTTAACGAACTCCAGTATTTATTATTGGCAAACTGAAAAAAATATAAGCCTTAGGTATACCTCCAAGAAAGTACTAGGACGGGCCAAACTGTTTGCATTTTCATTGCCTTCAATGATTCAATATACAGAAACCCAGAAAAGAGTGATATCAGTAATTCTATTTTCTATTCTACTTTCTATTATTCAATGATTAGGGTAATCTGATGAGGGGTTTTATGAATAAAGTTTATTATGGATTTGCTTTTATTCAGGCAATGTAGCCAACGACAAAATTCCAATTTTACATCATCGTATTTATTCGACTTTCCACTATGTGACTGTAATCTGTTTTCAAAGGAAGAAGATTTCAATCCGTTGAATGTATGAGAGAAAAAGAATTCCGTTATTGTGTTGAAAAATGGAAAACACGCATTGAACGTCATCTATCTTGTTAAAATTTTTTAATGCTATATTTTAAATACATATTTCTCTATTATTAACATTCAGAACTTTATTAAAAATATTTATATAAGAATTTTTTACAAATCCGCTTCGGATTTGGATATCCGGCTTGAAAGAAATAATACGAATACTTTTTTATGGATTATGAACAGTTTTAATTATTTATTTGTTAATATATATTATTTAAATGCTCTGTAACCATATACAGTGCAAATTATGTAAATAAAATTTTTAACAATTTTAATTGTAGAATGTAACAGTTTACAGAGATTAGACAAAAGGTTTAAAAACAGTTCCTAGAAGCCATTAGACAATCTCAAATGTGTAGTCCTTGATCTATTTTTATATAAACGTGAAATTTTTGAAGTTTTTTCTTTCTGTTAATAAATTTTATTAAAATTTTTATTTAGTTTTTAAAAAGAAAATTAAAATTGTTTTTGAAAATTAAGCCAATTGTTTGCAGTTTATATATCGAGCGCTTTTCATTTAATGGTACATAAATATAATTTCATTTTAACTATGTTTATAAAAGGTTTTCAGTATTATAAGATATTTCTTCTTGTTGTACTTTATCGTATATTTCATGCAATTTCTGAAAATACCGCGAAAAGTCATTAGTAGAATGTGCAAGCTGCACATTTCTCTTCTACATTCTAAAGCCAGCTTTGTAAAAGGTGTGGAGACAAGTAAATTGAAAACACATAAAGTAAATCAGAGAAATAAAACAGAAAATCGAAAATAGAAAACAATGGAATTTTAATTTCCGGTTGCAGTTCCACAATCTTTGAGTGTCAAGAAAGGAAATCAGCTCTAAACCAAAGTGAGCTATCCACACTTTTGGACTGAGAATTTAATTGAAATAACTTACTTTCGTTCTTTTGCTAAGTTACTGTTAGAAAACAAATATTTTTTGCACGTTCAACATTTTTTACTTCTCTACTTATCAAATAGAAGGTAGAAACATTACAGCTACAAAACATTTATCACCTTTCAACTTCCTGTGCCTGCTCTGTCTGCACCAAGTTTAAGTTGATGTTGCATTCCAAATTCCGCCATGCATCTGGTGATTGGATTAGAATTGCAATCGAGTTTTTCAGTTGAAAACACTTTTGCGGTTGTTTTGCAGCATCGAAATGCAGTGATGTAGCACTAAAGTAAGGATAATGATTTAATCACTTCTCACTGCACAAGTATGTTTTTGCACTTTAATACGCTCTTTGTGTTGCTGCACATATTTATGAGGAAACAAGATAGTATATGCAAGTTTATTCACACTAAACTTGTGCCGTGCAAAACTTCATATTTCATAGATAAAATTTGATATTTAAGCAACGCGAATATTAATTAATTTTCCAAATAGTTAAGCACAACGACTGTAAAATTTCAAAAAGTGAAATAATTATAAATAATTTTGCAGTAATTTGTTTTTAGTATCTGAACATTAAGGATCGGTGAAGTAAATAATTTTGGGATTTTATGAGAGTAAAAGTTTAATTAATTTGCAACCACCTGAAATTACCATGAGGTACCTTCAAGAGGCGGTGGAAAGTTTTTCTACATCCTAAACAAAGAGTTATAAAACTATTTAGAAACTTTTTATCTATCAATTAAATAGTGTTTCGTTAGTCGAGCAGCACACGTCGATTTTAATAGATATTTTGGGTTGCAAATAGATCTCTAATCAAACATTAAGAATCTTTTACGAGTTATACAAAATAACAGACGGTATCAATAGTTTTTGTTAAACTATTAAATTTTGAATTTATATTTATTATACGGCTATAGGTCACTATTTGTTAAAATTAAAATTAAACGTTTGTTTAATATTTTTTTTAATGCATTCTATATTACGACTCTCCTTAAGAGTCATCATTAGGATCAGGATCTAAAAATTTTTTTGTATTAATTCATTGTAAAGGTTTTTCTTGGATTTAGTTTTATATTTACTTCTGGAATTTGTTTTATGTTCTTATTTCATATCAGCATCATTAACTATATAGTACACTTTAGTATATCTGGATACTAAGCTAAATTTGTTAACTTTGACTTCATATCTTATCTAATGGGAACCAATTTAAATTTTGATTAATTAAATATTTTAATTAGAATGACTATAATTCTATATCACAAAACTTGTTCTAATAATTAGTCCTCAGCAGATCTAGAACAAATAGAGTAATTACATTAGTTATAGCCAAGAAGTTTTATTTCCTTTCAGAAAATGAATGTATTTTGTAAAGATACTAGGTCAAAAAGATATGGTTCTTTATGTCATTTGTTGTCAATCTTAGTGCTGTTCTACTATTAAAATTTAAATTTAAAGAGATAAATTATTATGTCTGAAATTTTATATAAGGTACTTATTCAGTTACTAAATAAATTGTTAATTAAAAAAAAAACTTAATATTCCTTTTTTGTCCAAAAAATATTTTCAAAATTAAATCTCCTTAAATTTTAGACTGGAACCTATGTAAGATTTCCAGATTGAGTTTCAAAGACGAGCGCTATTTTTAAATTCAATTCGACATTATTGGTTTCATATGATAAATAAATAATAAATAAAGAGGTTTCGAAAAGAAGAGAACTACAACAACAAAAATTCATTTTTCATTATTTCAATTGAGTTTTTGGCTGACCATGCAGCTGTTTGAAGTATTGCGAAATACCCAACATCAGTGGTCTTGGAAATAATTCCGTTAATAATTTTTTGAGACTGCAAGTACTAGGGATTGAACTAGTGCCCTGCCAAATTTGAAGTTCAGAATCAGCAACCCTCAACCAACTGACCCAAGGCCGTACTTGAATTTTATGTTCGCATATTTTTCTGGAGTTTTGTGTTTATATTAGAACAAAATCATAAACCAGCTGTAAAATAATTTATTTAATTAATTATATTTTTATTTTTAATTGTTAAATTTTAATACCATTCTGTCTGTAGAGGCATTATTTGTTGCATGATTTATATATATAGTTTCTTATGTATAGAACTTAATACAGGAACGTAATACTGAGAAAGCTAAAGGCACTCCCCAATTCGCATGGGTGAGACCAATATTTTGTGAATGTAAGTTGTAGTTATACGTCATTTTGCAGACGGAAGTGACTATTATATTTAATAGAAACTATCGTATTTGGTAGAGTGGTTTCGAAAAGTAGTGAACTACAAGAAGAAAAATTCATTTAAATAAATTAATAAATAAAATAATTATTAAATAAATTAAATAATTTTATAAACAAATAAAGTCAGCGAAGTTTTAGTACAAGTTTCATCCGCTTTAAAATTATTAGAGAGAGCGTCACGTATATTACAGATCCAGCTGAACACCTTGCAGTTGGTCTTGCTCAGTTTGAGGTATTTGGCATTGGTTTAAAGACTCTTAGGGGCAGAATTCTTTGCGGAGCATAAACTTGAATTGCATTTATTTAGTTTATTTTTCTTTGTATGAGCAGCTGCTCCTTTTTTCAAGGTTTCACTGTATTTAGATTGTAGTAGTAAAGGCATTGCTATTATAAGCAAGGCCTACAGTGTCATCCGCAAATGTAGCTATGCAAGAGCTCTCTACTGTGTAAGTAATTAATTATTTAAAGTAAACAAGTCACATAAACGAGCAATTAATATGTGACAAACTTTTGTAAATAATTTTTTTTAATTGAAAAAAAATAAAAATAAAAAGTCTGTTATTAATTTGTTAACTTTCGTTTAGTTTTCCCAGGAAAACTATTTTCATGTTATGCACAAGAAATAATCCTAGATATTGACTTTAGACTAACAAAGTAGGATTGTGTGTGGAACGTGTCAATAAGCAAATATTTGCATAACTTGCCATTTTTTCGCCATTTTGCATATTTCCTTACAAATAATTTTTTTTTTTGAATAGTTCCATTTTATTTTATATATTTTATTTTCATTGTTTGCTTTACTTCACTCTGTTGCTGACAATTGCACTAAAATATATCTGCGCTGTCTCTGGTCTCGTGTGCATCGTTTTAGTTATGAAATTGTATCGTTGCCCAGCAGGAGCAATAAGGCGAAGCAGGAGATTCTCATAAGTTCGACACTTGTGTGCATTTGTTGTGTCCTTGGTACGGAACCAAGCTGCAGCTATTCGCAAGCTGTTGTCTGTGTGCATCTGTATGAAAGTGTTAATATCTTTTTGCCTGTGCATGTCTGTATGCCGGTGTGTTTGCATTGTAGTTTTTGTTTGTGTTTGATAGTTTTGCACTTATAATTTTTAATCGATTGCGGATTATATTCAGTTGCAAGATTTCACCATATACATACAAATACTTTTCAGTTCCTCCTTAGTCCTTGCCAACATTTTGTCTATTTTGTCTATTTTATCTATGTTATTTTA
>NW_024031608.1:0-16483 GCF_002237135.1 Teleopsis dalmanni
TATATATATGTATTTTCACTGACGTATGGATGATTAAATAGATTATGTAGAGCAGAGTTGTAATAAAACACTCGAGTCATTAAAACCAGCTAAAATGATTTATGAAATGAACAATGTACAATTTTACTATGAAAGCATGTTATGCTTGTTATGTAAATGTAATAATAATGTTATATTACGCTAAAGAAATGTTTTAATTATAAGCATATGAATATTTTAATTATGTTTATTCAATATGAGAAAGTACAAAATTCTTAACTATTTACTTACCGCGACAAGGAAAATTTTTTTATAAGAACTCATCAAGTGCAAGCCAGCCGCCACCTACACGAACCATAACTGTGCTACGCAATATTCGCAATATTCGTAATTTTTGAGAGTCGAGTCGCCAAACTGTTTTATACAAAAATAATATTGTTTTAAATAGAAGATGGAGTATTAAGCTTTAAGATCCGATAATTAGTATTTTACGAACCCTATATTTCCCTTTGCCAACTTGAAATACGCAAAATTTTTGTCGACATGTGCAAAGGATAACAAGGCGTTTAACTTCATCATGTATTTTATCTGAATCAGTTGCTGGTTTGCGTTCTTGCCAATCGGGTCTCCACCATTACGATCAAAAAGATCTGCCACTGCACCCATTTCCATTCGAGAAGTGTCAAATTCTTTAAAAAATAAATAATAGGTATTCTACATTATTTAGTTATTCTACATTATATAAATAATCGTACTTATTATTCCATATATGAATTCGGCACGTGGTATTAAACCATTATTATCCTTATTCATTTTTCTAAACAAATCAGTCAAACGTGATTTTTTGTGATTCATATATGTATGTACATACCATATGTATATATGAATATTTCAGGAAAAATATTTTAGGAAATATTTTAGGAAAAATATACAAAAACAAAGCCATGCATCATTTTCAGAAATATTGCCTCACATACTCTTTCATACAAAATCATTTAGAGTAGAATAAATAAAATGAAGAATATAAGAACAATTTAGTATTGATTATTTTTTTGTTACTAGCAAAAATTTGTTAAATTTGTAGTAACTATTTCTTTTGTTGGCGTGTATAAACAAATTTAAGGAAAATATTGCACACGCATTTTTTATGTTATGCAGTTATTTTTATTAAATTTCACTGCAATGCGAACAACAATTAGAAATTTGTTTTGTTAAATTTTTTTGTCACTCTGCTTGCGGGACTTTGTTTAAATCACAAGATTATTGATGTAAATAAAGTCCCGTAATTTCATGGTCAATATTGTTAAAAAAATCAAAGTCGTCATGTAAAATACATATGTATGTATATTTTATTTAATAAATTTTTTAGTCAAAATCCATATTCTTTAATAGATGACCCTATTAACTTCAAATTTTGTTAATAATTGCAATAATGATGAAATGAAATTTGTTAAAAAATTCAGCTTCAGTTTCAGTTTGAAGGATATATGCATGTATGTTTGACTAATAAAAAATATTGAATACTGATGATGGGTATAAATTACATATGTAAATAATATTGTTCAGTCTTCAATTAATTTCTACCGATATTAGTTTATTTAATAATACTTAGATGACACATCATTACTTTGCACACATCATTACTTTTGATTTCAGTTATTATTTAACGTGCTAATATTCTACATTAGCGGTTTTACAAATAAAGTAAATATAACAAATACAACTTTTGTTTTACATACATATGTATGTACATAAATAAGGTATAAATAACATTACACAAATAAATAATATAAAAACACAATAAACATATAAAACATACATTAAAATATTATGTATTCAATAATTATTTAAAAACACAATAAACATATAAAAGAAATAATAATAATATATTATTAATAAAATCCATCTTATTTAATGGATGACCCTGTGCGCTTCAAATCATGTTTGGTTTTGGTTTTTTCGTCTATGACTACAACCGTACGCATGTTGTAACTGTAAACAGGACAAGAGAGGGAAGCAAGGGCTCAAGTAGGCAACTAACACGACGCCAATAATTATGCTTGAAAATGCTTGAAAAATAAGAAGTAATAATTTCAAAGAATTTATGCACTGCATGTGCAGAAAAGCAATCAAATATTTTGTGAAAAATATACAAAAACAAAACCATGCATCATCTTCAGAAATATTGCCTCACATACTCTTTCATACAAAATCTTTTAGAGTGTGCAATAAGAATGAGGAATAGAAGATGTTTGGTGCCATTTCTCCGTCCGCTCATCACAATTATGTTTTTTTTCCGCTATGACTCCATTCGTAGGCACACTAATAACTGTGTATGTGTGTATGGGTGCGCATTAATATGATATACATATGTCATGTTCTCTTTAAAATATTTGTACAAAACCTATTGTGTTGGTAATCAAAGGCAAATTGATTTGAAGTTTACAGGGTTATGCATTAAAATATGTGCAAGCGTTTTTATATTATGCAGTTATTTTTATTAAATTTCACTGCAATGCGAACAACAACTAGAGGTATGTTTTGTTGAATTTTTTTGTCATTATGCTTGCGGGACTTTGTTTACATCAAATTATTATTAATGTAAATAAAGTCCCGTAATTTCATGTTCAATATTGTTGAAACAATCATGGTCGTCATGTAAAATACATACATACATATATTTAATTTAATAAATTTTTAAGTTAAAATCCATTTATTTTAATACATGACCCTGTTAACTTTAAATTTCGTATTGATTATTTTTTTGTTACTAGCAAAAATTTGTTAAATTTGTAATAACTATTTCTTTTGTTGGCCTGTATAAACAAATTTAAGGAAAATATTGCACACGCATATGTTATGTTATGTAGTTATTTTTATTAAATTTCACTGCAATGTGAACAACAATTAGAAATTTGTTTTCTTGAATTTTTTTGTCACTCTGTTTGCGGGACTTTGTTTACATCAAGAGATTATGGATGTAAATAAAGTCTCGTAATTTCATGGTCAATATTGTTAAAAAATCAAGGTCGTCATGTAAATTACATATTTTTAATTCAATCAATTTTAATTCAATCAAGTTGTTTACAGTTTTATTTTTACTGAATTCAAAAAATAATACATATTGAAAATTTGATCCTACAGGCGAAATATAAGTGGCCGTTCAACACCATCGGGCATGCAAATTATTGATTTATTTATTATAATTAATTAATTATAATTAGTATTTATAATTAGTAATATGTATATTTAGTTTTGTAAGTTGTTTGATTTTTCCCTGTTATATATATATATACTAGATAACCCGACAAACGCTGTTTTGCCTTATAAATTATTTCTAGTTTCTAGATAAATTCTAGTGTAGACAAAAAGTAACTTACTTATTATAAGTGTGTAAGTATGTGGTATATGCATGAAATAGGCATGGAGCGCTATGAACGAAAAGGATAATAAAAATAACAAACGCCAAACAATATTATTTTTAAGTTATTATAGTTTATTTATTAAATTATTAATTTAAAATCAATAGATTTTATGATACCAAGTTCCCTGGCAACAACTGTTGTATCTTCAAATTTAAATTGTCTTGGATTGACTGTAAATAATAATAATGATAATGGGCCAGTAACATTAACCAACAACAGTCGAAGATAAAAGTACTCAGTGTGTCTTGGATTAACTATAAATAAGCGTTTGATTTAAATAAATTGAGACATGCATCAACTGGTGAAACTTGCTTGCGGGGCATCCATTTTTTTGTTTAAGGCCATGTGAAATAGCGTGGTACTTGTGAATAGAGTAATGTTTTTGCAAAGGCACCAAAATCATCCGTACTATTAAACAATTCAAAAAATGCAGTGAGTGCAGATTTAGGTGGATTTGTACCACGATCAATCACTGTCTCGTTCGTGAAAAATACACGCTGACCATTTTCAAGATGGACGGCTACCTGAACAGCTGCTGGATCCCGTTCATGAATTAGAAAGCCGAAGATACGCCAAGCAGCTTCATTGGAGGTGATGTACCGACCAATTTGGTAGAGCGTAATTTCACCGTTTTTGTTCATTGGAGGAGCATTTACATTAGTATTTTCTACTCTAAACACAGCCATACCACCGCCTTTATGGACATACTTATATATTTGATGCTCTTCACAGAACTGCAAAACTCAACATTAATATAAGCATTGTATGTCTTGCTTAGCAGAGGCGAATACGTTACCACCCGCCATTGTCCCCCATTATCGGGATTTCTTCGACGATATATTGGATATCCGTCGGTATTTGTTATAGTATCATTAGTGAAATCTTTAGAAAAATTTTTAGTACATTTTCCATCTGCCATGCAAGCCGAAGACGAAGAACGAAGTCGATGTAAATGCTCGATGTACTTGTTGGCGTAGTTACATAAAATATTAAGAAAAAATTTTTCTTTTTCAAAAATATAAACAAAATTTATGTCAAAAAAATAAAAAATTTTTTGTTAAGCACTAAGGATATTTTTACTGGGTAGGGACTCCCTAATCACTTTAGCGGTATGAAAAATAGATAGTAGCCGATTCTCAGACCTACTGAATACGCATATAAAATTTGGTAAAAATCGGTAAAGCCGTTTCGGAGGAGTACGGTAACTAACATTTTGACAATGTTAATTTTATATATAAGATACATTTGTATATATGTTTTCTTAAATTTAAACTATAATTTAGAAGAATAACAACTCCAAAATAAAATTTTTAATCATAATTACAAAAAAAAATCGTTATATCTTTATTATTGCTATTTTTTTTGGAAATAAATCACATAGTTAACATTGCACAGATAATTATTTATTAGTATGTTTTTATTTTACAGAAAGTATGATTCATAACAATAATATAATTTGTTTATATGTATGTTCTTGCGACACATAACTTTCGTGATATAATTTAGTAGTTTTCGTGAGAAAATTATGTGCTAAGTTATAACTCTAAGTACAAGATTGTTACATGACACACTATGATTTATTTCAATATTTTTAATTTATTCATTTGATATAAATTATACTTCCTAATATAAATCAATGTATTTTACTTATTTAAAGTAATTTATTGATTGATTTATTGATTTTATATAACTAAAACCGATTAACTTTTTTATTTAATATTTCTGAACATGAACTCTCCACATCTATCATTCTCAAAACTAATAACTAATTGGCATTCAACATAATGATTTTAACACTTAAACAACTTATTGCAATTATTAACAAATAAGAAATAAAAACAACGATAACAAATAATATATAAAGTAATGAAGGCATGAGTAGATCATCCAGTATACCAGCTTTAACAGGTTTCGGCTTCAAATATAGATAAATTAAGAACATTAAAGTAACTATTATAAGATATTTATTTAAAATACTTAATTAAATTCTTTCTGAAACTCTAAATATAATATACAAATCATTTATGTTTATAATTAATATTAAATAATTAAAAGCCAGCAATCAAGGATTCCCATTAAAGTGCTATCATTCGATCATACATCGAATTCTTCACTTACAAGTTCACAGCATCGAAAAGTACTAATCAACCAAGCAGTTCAGGGTAAATCAAGTAAACGTATAACGTATTTAACCAAGTTGATCAATTTACAAAATTTTAATACGTTTGTTTTTATTTATTTATGAGTGAAGCTTATAATATTTTTTTTTAATTATTTACTTGTTATTCTCAAATTAAATATGAAATTTAGAGCTTAGTTTTAAAACGAATAAAAAATAATTTTAATAATACTAAATATTTATGCATGATAATTATTTGCTAAACAATTTTCCTGCTTGCCTTTTTTTATGATAATATCCGTTACTTACGATTATCTCTTGCAGTGAGGGATATAATCGTTATATAATGAATACTTCACAATTATAAGCTCTCTTTTTATGGACATTACAGGAATTTCAAGTTCTTAATAACAAAAAAGTAAAGGGTGAAAAAAAACCGAAATTACATATTGTATTTTAAACGAAATTACTTTATTTTTATTACTTTACGTTATTTACTTACTACAATGTTGACAGTTTTATTTTTACTGAATTCAAAAAATAATACATATTGAACATTTGATCCTACAGGCGAAATATAAGTGGCAGTTCAACACCATCAGGCATGCAAACCCCAAGAAAGAGTTCACCTGAGCCAACATTTAGTTCAACGATGCGCAGAACTTCTCGTGGTACTACACCAGTCGAAAAACGTGAACCATTCAGACTTTAGAGTATATTTCAAATGTTTGAATAATACCCCTTAAACGAGTCCCAGAGAACATCAAATTGGAATCGCACAAATACATACTTTAACATGCAATAACAAATCTACAGTTTTGCAGTAATATAAAATAAACAAGAATAAGCAGTTATTTTTATTTTAAATTTTAAAAATATATGTATGTATTTTGAAGAGAAAGCTTCATATATTTACAAAAATATAGTCAGAAATACGAGTCTTGAACTGTATAAAATACGAAAATCGAAATTCAATAATCTTTATTCAAGTAACGTCCTAACATTCTGTAAATATTATATACATTTATAATTAAATGAAATATAAGTGTTTCTGTTATCATTGTATTTAATTAACAAAAAAAATTCGAATCGAACCTTATGTTGTTGTATGAAGTTTTGAAATCGCCAGTTTAATTTGAAATGCAACTTCATATATAAATAATAAACAATAATAATAAAAATATTACGCAAATGAAATTCTTTAAAAATGTATATCAATTACACACGAAATAATATATAGTAAAATTTATGTACTAATAGTCATTATTATAACTTTTTATTAACTTACTTTTAGGATATACTAATTAATTTTTTGTTTATATTGTTTTTTACTTTTAATAATTTTTATACCATTATAAATATTGTAAATTACTAATACCAAATTACTAGGCAGTAATTTTGTAAAAACCTAATTAAACTAAAATAAATTTAATTGAAATTATTAACAAAAAATATTTTTATATGTATGTGTTTGTATTTATTTAAAAATAACAAGGATAATTATATTCAAAGATACCAACATAGATACTTAAGTTTTTATTTAAGTATTGATATTGAAACAGAATTTTTATTTTTTTTTTACTTCAGAAAATATTTAAATACAATTAATGCGTTCAAAGATTTTCTTGTATACTATTACTATATTGACTAATCTATTGTAATAATCCTTCTGGTAGGTCTGTCATTGTAGCACAGCACAGTTTATGACTCATGGAAGATTATAACATCGTTTCAATATTTATCTAGCTGTAAAAAAACATTGTAGTGAACAAGAAATACTTTACAAAATTTTAGGCAAAACGCAATAAATTTCTAATAAAAACTTTTGATAAGTGTTTGTTCTGCGGTACGGCCCGACGCTCTGTTATATAAGAAACAACAACAATATATTCTTCCCTGAGTTCCATAGTATGGACTCTGATCAAATTTTCTCGGTTTTTTCATATATTCGTCATGGTAACATATTCTGCATATGCTGTGAAAGTTGGTCTTAAAGATAATTTTATACTTTGACTCTAATCTACTCTAGTATTCAGCTAGATTTAAAATATTATAAATAGTCCTACATATTAGTAAAATATTTCTCATAGTTTAGGCACACTTTTCCCCAAATGGTGGCTATAATACCTGGACTGTTCCACTCCAAACGATAATGTTTCATTTTACATTTAAAAACATAGATATTTTAGTTAGTAAAGTAAAAAAATTAGAAAACAATAACTAATTATGTATCAACATCTCAGACAATAATCAACGCAAGGCGCCAATTACTGTAAATTTACCGCACATCGTTTAAATAATGCAAAATAATAGAAAAACCCAAGTTGTGAAAACAGTTGTTTGACAGTCAAAAAATAATGTAGGATTTGTTTTTGACATATTTTGTGTTCTTCTTTCAATAATTTTATAATTTTTTTTTATGTTTATATTCTTAATATAGTAATTAACAAATATATAAAATAAAAAATATATATGTATACTAAAACAAAAAGTTGTCTTTTTCTGAATAAGAAGTTGAAATTATCAATTATTTTCAGTGTGAAAACTCATTCTTGACAAACTGTATTTATAAGTGATGCTTCTAATATTTTTTTTTAATTATTTACTTGTTATTCTCAAATTAAATATGAAATTTAGAGCTTAGTTTTAAAACGAATAAAAAATAATTTTAATAATACTAAATATTTATGCATGATAATTATTTGCTAAACAATTTTCCTGCTTGCCTTTTTTTATGATAATATCCGTTACTTACGATTATCTCTTGCAGTGAGGGATATAATCGTTATATAATGAATACTTCACAATTATAAGCTCTCTTTTTATGGACATTACAGGAATTTTAAGTTCTTAATAACAAAAAAGTAAAAGGTGAAAAAAAAACCGAAATTACATATTGTATTTTAAACGAAATTACTTTATTTTTATTACTTTACGTTATTTACTTACTACAATGTTGACAGTTTTATTTTTACTGAATTCAAAAAATAATACATATTGAACATTTGATCCTACAGGCGAAATATAAGTGGCAGTTCAACACCATCAGGCATGCAAATCCCAAGAAAGAGTTCACCTGAGCCAACATTTAGTTCAACGATGCGCAAAACTTCTCGTGGTACTACACCAGTCAAAAAACGTGAACCATTCAGACGTTAGAGTATATTTCAAATGTTTGAATAATACCCCTTAAACGAGTCCCAGAGAACATCAAATTGAAATCGCACAAATACATACTTTAACATGCAATAACAAATCTACAGTTTTGCAGTAATATAAAATAAACAAGAATAAGCAGTTATTTTTATTTTAAATTTTAAAAATATATGTATGTATTTTGAAGAGAAAGCTTCATATATTTACAAAAATATAGTCAGAAATACGAGTCTTGAACTGTATAAAATACGAGTCTTGAACTGTATAAAATACGAAAATCGAAATTCAATAATCTTTATTCAAGTAACGTCCTAACATTCTGTAAATATTATATACATTTATAATTAAATGAAATATAAGTGTTTCTGTTATCATTGTATTTAATTAACAAAAAAAATTCGAATCGAACCTTATGTTGTTGTATGAAGTTTTGAAATCGCCAGTTTAATTTGAAATGCAACTTCATATATAAATAATAAACAATAATAATAAAAATATTACGCAAATGAAATTCTTTAAAAATGTATATCAATTACACACGAAATAATATATAGTAAAATTTATGTACTAATAGTCATTATTATAACTTTTTATTAATTTACTTTTAGGATATACTAATTAATTTTTTGTTTATATTGATTTTTACTTTTAATAATTTTTAAACCATTATAAATATTGTAAATTACTAATACCAAATTACTAGGCAGTAATTTTGTAAAAACCTAATTAAACTAAAATAAATTTAATTGAAATTATTAACAAAAAATATTTTTATATGTATGTGTTTGTACTTATTTAAAAATAACAAGGATAATTATATTCAAAGATACCAACATAGATACTTAAGTTTTTATTTAAGTATTGATATTGAAACAGAATTTTTATTTTTTTTTTACTTCAGAAAATATTTAAATACAATTAATGCGTTCAAAGATTTTCTTGTATACTATTACTATATTGACTAATCTATTGTAATAATCATCTCAAAAGCATAGATGGCTACTTTGTTTGATATAGAGACAGCATAAAAATTAATTAAAAGGATTAAATAGGTAGGCAGTCCCCGAAATACTCTATGTACACACAAATCACAAAATATTGGAACTCTGTTAGAAACATTTGACACTTAAAACTAATATTATATATGCTGTAAAAGATAATAGTGTCCTAAGTATACAACCTAACTGATGGAAAAAAAAATTTTAATTTTAAATACAATTAGAATTTTTTTATTTTATTGAAATTAACTCAATCGAATTTTTTTTTCTTTGCAGTAAATGATAAATGATAAATGATAAAACATATGGAAGAAAGATCATACTAATGTAAGAGTAGCACAAGGAAATAGCTGCCAAACCTGGACATTTAGCTATAAAAGTTAATAGAAATTCAAAGTGCATAAATGAGGTATAAGCGTAACTCAATGAGGTAGATGCTCAAACTAGGCATTTAACTATCTAAGAAGTAAGTACAACACTACAACAGTACAGGAAACAATTGAGATACATATGTAAATGTGAGATTGTAAATGTTTTCTGCTTTCCGACAAAATTACCTTTTATATGCTTTTTGGCTACGAACCTTAAGTTTTAAATTAATCAACATATGTACCTACATATGTATTTGCAACTGTAATGTTTTAAATTCCCGAACCAAGTTATAAATTGGTTACATTACGGTTAGATCATTTATATTTTATTGAGATTATGTTTTACTGTTATCTGTAGATGTATTTTATGTGTTGTCACTGCCTTTGTGCACTAGGACTGACAAAGTAATATTTTAACAAAAATAACAAAAAACACCATCCATTCTTAACTTAATATTCTAGCTCAACATTAAATATTTATAAAAAGGAACGACTGCTTTATGTTGCGTAAGTTAATTCAAGAAGAAATACATACATATGTATCTTTTTTGTCTTTAAATATACATATGTATATCGTGAAGTTCATACGATTATTAACAATAGAAGCATACAAGTAAGTGCAATGTAAATTCATAATAATATATGCTACAATTTTAATAAAATGAAAATGTATATGTATGTATGTGGTCGCCAAAGAATTATATTACTTATATGTTCATATTAAAGAATAAAATAAAACGTAAATTATATATGTATGTATTCATAGATAATAAAAAATGGTAAAGGTACTAAAAACTAAAAGCTGTTAGATTACACGTTTCTATTAAGTTATATGCAAAATAAGTCATTTATTAAATAGCAGAAAATGCATTTTCAAAACTTGTTATACATGAACTCAAAAAAAATTTTAATTTCAAATTTATTGATTGTTTTCTGGCAGTTTATTAAAATAAAAAATTTATTTATTTGTTAAATGACCATTTCCGTTTTAATATATATATGTATTTTCACTGACGTATGGATGATTAAATAGATTATGTAGAGCAGAGTTGTAATAAAACACTCGAGTCATTAAAACCAGCTAAAATGATTTATGAAATGAACAATGTACAATTTTACTATGAAAGCATGTTATGCTTGTTATGTAAATGTAATAATAATGTTATATTACGCTAAAGAAATGTTTTAATTATAAGCATATGAATATTTTAATTATGTTTATTCAATATGAGAAAGTACAAAATTCTTAACTATTTACTTACCGCGACAAGGAAAATTTTTTTATAAGAACTCATCAAGTGCAAGCCAGCCGCCACCTACACGAACCATAACTGTGCTACGCAATATTCGCAATATTCGTAATTTTTGAGAGTCGAGTCGCCAAACTGTTTTATACAAAAATAATATTGTTTTAAATAGAAGATGGAGTATTAAGCTTTAAGATCCGATAATTAGTATTTTACGAACCCTATATTTCCCTTTGCCAACTTGAAATACGCGAAATTTTTGTCGACATGTGCAAAGGATAACAAGGCGTTTAACTTCATCATGTATTTTATCTGAATCAGTTGCTGGTTTGCGTTCTTGCCAATCGGGTCTCCACCATTACGATCAAAAAGATCTGCCACTGCACCCATTTCCATTCGAGAAGTGTCAAATTCTTTAAAAAATAAATAATAGGTATTCTACATTATTTAGTTATTCTACATTATATAAATAATCGTACTTATTCCATATATGAATTCGGCACGTGGTATTAAACCATTATTATCCTTATTCATTTTTCTAAACAAATCAGTCAAACGTGATTTTTTGTGATTCATATATGTATGTACATACCATATGTATATACATATGAATATTTCAGGAAAAATATTTTAGGAAATATTTTAGGAAAAATATACAAAAACAAAGCCATGCATCATTTTCAGAAATATTGCCTCACATACTCTTTCATACAAAATCATTTAGAGTAGAATAAATAAAATGAAGAATATAAGAACAATTTAGTATTGATTATTTTTTTGTTACTAGCAAAAATTTGTTAAATTTGTAGTAACTATTTCTTTTGTTGGCGTGTATAAACAAATTTAAGGAAAATATTGCACACGCATTTTTTATGTTATGCAGTTATTTTTATTAAATTTCACTGCAATGCGAACAACAATTAGAAATTTGTTTTGTTAAATTTTTTTGTCACTCTGCTTGCGGGACTTTGTTTAAATCACAAGATTATTGATGTAAATAAAGTCCCGTAATTTCATGGTCAATATTGTTAAAAAAATCAAAGTCGTCATGTAAAATACATATGTATGTATATATTATTTAATAAATTTTTTAGTCAAAATCCATATTCTTTAATAGATGACCCTATTAACTTCAAATTTTGTTAATAATTGCAATAATGATGAAATGAAATTTGTTAAAAAATTCAGCTTCAGTTTCAGTTTGAAGGATATATGCATGTATGTTTGACTAATAAAAAATATTGAATACTGATGATGGGTATAAATTACATATGTAAATAATATTGTTCAGTCTTCAATTAATTTCTACCGATATTAGTTTATTTAATAATACTTAGATGACACATCATTACTTTGCACACATCATTACTTTTGATTTCAGTTATTATTTAACGTGCTAATATTCTACATTAGCGGTTTTACAAATAAAGTAAATATAACAAATACAACTTTTGTTTTACATACATATGTATGTACATAAATAAGGTATAAATAACATTACACAAATAAATAATATAAAAACACAATAAACATATAAAACATACATTAAAATATTATGTATTCAATAATTATTTAAAAACACAATAAACATATAAAAGAAATAATAATAATATATTATTAATAAAATCCATCTTATTTAATGGATGACCCTGTGCGCTTCAAATCATGTTTGGTTTTGGTTTTTTCGTCTATGACTACAACCGTACGCATGTTGTAACTGTAAACAGGACAAGAGAGGGAAGCAAGGGCTCAAGTAGGCAACTAACACGACGCCAATAATTATGCTTGAAAATGCTTGAAAAATAAGAAGTAATAATTTCAAAGAATTTATGCACTGCATGTGCAGAAAAGCAATCAAATATTTTGTGAAAAATATACAAAAACAAAACCATGCATCATCTTCAGAAATATTGCCTCACATACTCTTTCATACAAAATCTTTTAGAGTGTGCAATAAGAATGAGGAATAGAAGATGTTTGGTGCCATTTCTCCGTCCGCTCATCACAATTATGTTTTTTTTCCGCCATGACTCCATTCGTAGGCATAATAATAACTGTGTATGGGTGTGCATTAATATGATATATGTACATGGTTTCTTTAAAATTTGTAAAAACCTATTGTGTTGGTAATCTAAGGCAAATTGATTTGAAGTTTACAGGGTTATGCATTAAAATAAATGCAAACGTTTTCATGTTATGCCTCACATACTCTTTCATACAAAATCATTTAGAGTGTGCAATAAGAATGAAGAAGAGAAGATGGGTTGGTGCCATTTCTCCGTCCGCTCATCACAATTATGTTTTTTTTCCGCCATGACTCCATTCGTAGGCATAATAATAACTGTGTATGGGTGTGCATTAATATGATATATGTACATGTTTTCTTTAAAATTTGTAAAAACCTATTGTGTTGGTAATCTAAGGCAAATTGATTTGAAGTTTACAAGGTTATGCATTAAAATAAATGCAAACGTTTTCATGTTATGCAGTTATTTTTATTATATAATAATGAATATATATAATTATATAGTAATAATTATATAGTAATAAAAATAACTGCATAACAAAAAAACGTTTGCATGTAACAAAAGAAAACAAAAAAATAATCAATACTAAATTGTTCTTATATTCTTGATTCTATTGCACACTCTAAATGATTTTGTATGAAAGAGTATGTGAGGCAATATTAATGAAAATGATGCAAAGAAAGTTATAAAGACAAGTGCAAGAAGCCAAAATGTCAAAACTCGATTAAAATTTTATAAAAAAAAAATAAACAAAAAAAGAACAAAAAAAAATTCCACCACACGTCCACAAACGTAGCAAGTTAGAGGCAGATTGAAATATACGACTGCTTGTATCGGAGCAGAAGAGTAATATGAAATTTTTTTTTTTGCACTACCGACAATAGAATTTAATGCGCTCTCATCGCTCTTTACACAGAATCTACACAATTTCACGCCCAACCAACCAACTAACCAACCACCTTATATGATTAATAATTTTGACCTTAGGCATTGAAAAATATATGCCGGTAGATTAAATGTAAAACTCTTTGCGACAAAGATTTTATTTACAAACATATACATACATGTGAACATATGTATATAAGCATACATATGTTTACTTGTGTATAAAGAAAGGTGATAAATTTTTGAAGATTATAAGCAAATATACATAAAAATATAAATTTTAATATAAAATATTATAACCTACTGTAATGTTGGCGATTGCAAGGCAGGCATTTTACTACGTAAATTGTTTTTGTTCCAAAAATAATAACAAAAACAAATAAAACTAAGACGGAAGACAACTTTTGTTTTACATATGTATGTACATAAATAAGGTATAAATAACATTACACAAATAAATAATATAAAAACACAATAAACATATAAAACATACATTAAAATATTATGTATTCAATAATTATTTAAAAATACAATAAACATATAAAAGAAACAATAAAAATATATTATTAATAAAATCCATCTTATTTAATAGATGACCCTGTGCGCTTCAAATCATATTTGGTTTTGGTTTTTTCGTCTATGACTACAACCGTACGCACGCTATAACTGTAAACAGGACAAGAGAAGGAAGCAAGGGCTCAAGTAGGCAACTAACACGACGCCAATAATTAAATGCTTGAAAAATAAGAAGTAATAATTTCAAAGAATTTATGCACTGCATGTGCAGAAAAGCAATCAAATATTTTGTGAAAAATATATGAAAACAAAACCATGCATCATCTTCAGAAATATTGCCTCACATACTCTTTCATACAAAATCTTTTAGAGTGTGCAATAAGAATGAGGAATAGAAGATGTGTTGGTGCCATTTCTCCGTCCGCTCATCACAATTATGTTTTTTTTCCGCCATGACTCCATTCGTAGGCATAATAATAACTGTGTATGGGTGTGCATTAATATGATATATGTACATGTTTTCTTTAAAATATTTGTACAAAACCTATTGTGTTGGTAATCAAAGGCAAATTGATTTGAAGTTTACAGGGTTATGCATTAAAATAAATGCAACCGTTTTTATGCTATTAATGTGTAAATTTTTTGTTTAAGAAGTTAACTTCTACAGTACACCGTTTACCCGTTATCATCACCGAAAGCTTGATATATTTATTATATATTCAATAATAATATAACAACACAATAAACATATAATATATACAATAAAAATTTAATATATATAATATTAATATAAAAACACATAAAACATATAAAACATGCAATAAAAATATAATATATTCAATAATAATTTAAAAACACAATAAACTTATAAAAGAAACAATAAATATATAATACTAATAAATATCCATCTCTTTTAATGGATGACCCTGTGCATTTCAAATCAGGTTTTGATTATTCACTTATAATAAAATGAAAAAAACCCTTCATACTCCATATTAAATACCACCAGCATCAACTGCGGATATGTGGTAAACAAAATTCCAAAACACTACAATAGAGAGGAGCAAATACATAAGTAAGCAAGTAACACAAAGGCAATAATAAGTGCATGCTACAAATATAGTAATAATTAAAGAGAATAATTTTGCTGTATTCTTAGAGAGTTTAAATGCGATGACGCTTTTGAAATGAGAATTAGTCTGTATTGGCGGCTTGCACAGAAAAGAGGTTGGAATAATCGTGCGTGAACTTGAAAAAATAGTAAAAAAAAAGTAAGTGTTATTTATTTCATTAAATCTTATTTTGCACTTGTGTTGTGTTAATTTATTGTTCAGTGGCAAAAATGTACTTCCTTTCTGTCAAAACTTTTGACCAAGGTTGGTCTAATTTTGCAATAGGGTGAAAAAAAACCAATCTGAACGTTTAAACTCACTTTAAGAAATAAAAATATGTGGTAATAAACGCTTATTGAATAAACGTTAAGAAGTTGACTTTATTTTTGGAATAAATTAACATTTAATTGCGAGAATGCTTTCAGATTGTGTTGATGTTTTTAATTCTATAGCGATGAAAGGAAATGGTTTTATTGTCTACTATTTGTTCTCTCATAAATATACACAAACATAATTTGATGGATTTCATCATAAATGCAATGTTGTCACATTTCTCAAAATACTTATATATGTGCAGAATGTTTAAAGAGCATATTACATTTAAAAAAAGTTTTTAGTTTTATTAAACCCAATCATTAACATCTATTA
>NW_024031609.1:0-16483 GCF_002237135.1 Teleopsis dalmanni
TACAGATTAAAAAAGAGGAAGATATTGCACGTAATCCCATATCTACACAAGAAACCGAAATACCTTCGACACCAGCAGAAATTCTTTATCAATCAATTTTACCCAATCTACCGCAATACATGATTGCCCTGCTTAAAGTTCTGTTAGCCGCGTCACCAACCTCAAAATCGAAAACGGAAAGCATTAACATAATGGCTGATGTACTGCCAAAAAAGATGCCTATTACTGCAACACAATCCACTAAGTTAACCATGGATATGGGACGGCACAAAGAAATCATTGTTAAAGCTGTATCGGCTATTATTCTATTATATTTGAAGCACTTTAAAATAAATCATGTGTATCAGTTCGAATTCATGTCACAACATCTAGTCTTCGCCAATTGCATACCATTGGTGTTAAAATTCTTTAATCAAAATATAACAGAATACGTGGGGATGCAAAACTCTATTCCTTTATTAGATTTTCCTTCCTGTGTGATCGGAGAACAACCCGATTCGTCAGGTGAAAGTTTTGTGTCAGTGTCTGATAAACCCTACTCATGGCGGAACGTGTTTTCGTGCATAAATCTTTTAAGAATATTAAATAAGCTAATTAAATGGAAGCACTCCCGTGTAATGATGCTGGTGGTATTTAAATCTGCACCAATATTGAAAAAAACGCTGAAAGTACGTCATGCGATGATGCAGCTCTACGTTTTAAAGTTATTAAAAATGCAAACTAAATATTTGGGCCGACAGTGGCGTAAGTCGAATATGAAAACTATGAGTGCCATTTATGCAAAAGTACGTCACCGTTTAAATGATGATTGGGCATTCGGAAATGATTTGGAGTCCAGACCGTGGGATTTTCAAGCGGAAGAGTGTACATTGCGTGCTTGTGTGGATCGTTTCAATTTACGACGCTATCCAGAAGATACGCAAAAATGTGGTGCAGGTGGAAATAATGGTGGCAACTCGGCTAATTCAGATAATTCATCTGGAAATACAGGCGCAAATATGGGTGCGGAAGGTAATGGTTTCGCCGCAAATAATGCTGCCAATAGCGCAAACGGACATGCACAACTTACTGAGTACGGAGTTGAGAGTGGCTTTCCCAGCGATGAGATTCTAACACACTCGGACTTTGCTTTCTTTGGTCATTCGGGTTGGTGGGATCGTAAAGTAGAATTAACAGATTACTTTAAAGCAAACTATTCAATGTGGCTAGAGGATGAAGTATATAATAATCAAACAGATTGGGACGCACTCTAAAACTAAGATAATATTAATCGTATTGCAACAAATTAAACGCTTAACTTTTATGGTGAGCGCGTTTTTAAAATTTATGTCTTTTTATGTATAAAAAAATTAAAATTTAATCATTTTATTTCAGTTTCAATATTCAACAAATTGACTACTTTCGTACGCGATTTGTAATAGTTTAGAATTGTAGAGGAAAAATTTCGCTATCGTTAACATTTCTTGATTTTTATTGACTTAGTTTTTATTTTTAATTCATAAAAATTAGAGTTATGAAATTTATAAACTATCATAAAAACTTATAAAACAATAATAATATATTATAGCCAAGCATAAAAATAAAATATGTAATAAATATAGGAGCAATAACATTGAAGAAATTATAAACAATAATATAATTTAACAATATATTTAATATATCAAATATAAAAAAAAAATATGAAAAATCTAACAACTACAATAAAAAAATATAAAATACAGCCGATGCTGCTTTGATAATTATACAATAATTTTAAATAAAACAAATTTCATGTAAGTGACTAGCGTTATATGGAAATATATTTATTGGTTGATAAATTACCTGACTAATAAATATATTTCCTAAAATAGAAAAAAATAAAAGTCCAAAAATATCTCATACTCAGAGTTAAAGTAGTAGTACTGCACATGAAATCATATTTTCCTGGCAATAAATTCAATACCAATAGTTTACAATAGCGTGTCTTGTTTTACTGAAAAAAAAAAATAAAATAAAAAAGATATAGGATGCATGATAATATGTGAGTATGTGTTGTGGAGAACATTATTCAGATACTATATGTGCCTGTTAACATACTCATAACTAATTTCTGTAACTCATCTTAATCATTAGCGCATAATTAATTATAATATATAATTCATAATTAGAATTTAATGTACTAAAATTTTGACATATATTATTAATAAAAATGTTAATTGATATGAAATGTTTTTATAAAAAATAATTACGCACACCTTTCTGTTTAAATTTTCTTATTTGAGAATATAGAATAGTTTAACTAATTTAAGTATTTTACTGCAAAATGTTCAACATTTTGAATTCAATCCTAAACTTAAACTCTGTAGTCATTTTTTAACATTCAAATTAGTGCTTGAAAGCATATTAACCTTTTGAAGCACTTATTTCACATGCCACGGTGATCAGGGTCTCGTAGGTTGTTCAGGGAGTAAAGATAACCAACCGCTATCGAAGCAATATCTACTTAGAGTCCTCCCTCCAAGCCGCATTTCACTATCCCTTTCTTTATATTATGGATACATCGATTGCAAAAAATTTCGCAATAGGACCCCGTTAAATCTTTCAGGAAGAACGAAACCTTTGTTTTGCAACAAGAACTGTCTTGAGATGAGTATATTATTATTATGGAAAGGCTGTGTATGCAGTCAAATCGGTCTTTGGATCCATAGGTTTCTCCAACTTGCTCTTGGTTCTTTTTTTATGCGGAGAGGAGGTTTAAAAATGCCTAATGCATCGTCACTATGTCGTCACAATAGTGGTATGCCCGGTTGACATTTGAAATTTTTTCTATTTGAATTATTTAAACGGTTAGATATTGAAATGTGTTAAAGTGCGATTATTCGATGAGGAGATTAAAAAGTGTCTTGGGCGATTGTTTGATCTTAGAATTTAAACGCAAGAATTGATAAAGCTATCCTCTCATTTACAACTTAATCAACATTCGTCATAATGGTTTTCGAACAAAATGAGATCTTGTTTATTATATATCATATAAGTATGCGAGATCCATATGTTCTCTTAAATAATAACACAACTCGCATTAACAAAATCAAATTTCATATATTGATAATAGAGGTTAAATTTCCGAAGTTATGACAATTAAGTACTAACATTCTATTGCAAATTTTTATAGCGTTCTCGTAAGAGAAGTGTATAATTTCTCGTAACCGTAAATTCCAGATATATTTCGCAAGTATTAATGGATATCTCTCCGATCTTCGTAAAGTTATAGATTAAACATTACTCAATCAACAAAAAGTTTCACAAATTTTAAAAGTCGATAACTTACCTTAATATGCTGATATCTCCACACTTATGTACTAAGAAAGTAGTAGAATGATTAAAGAGTTTCTAAACTGTCTGGAGTATAATTAACCAAGCTACTTAATAACCAACTAATCAAGCTACGAGATATGGAATATCTTGTGGGTGTTGAAAATTTACATATGAAGGTTTAGTTGTTTTTTTTCAAACTTTTTTCGTATATCTTTTACATATCTGGTTTTAAGAGTATAATTTTTGAAACCTAATCCAAAGTTTATATGAAAACATTCAGTTAATAAAAATCTATAATGACTAATGTAAAATAGTCCGAAATATTTTAGGGAAGAGTGGTTTGATCCCACTTCCCCTTGTATGTGCTATTTATATTATATTAATATTATACAATATATGATTCTACATTATTTTCACAGATGAGAATAATCTGATACTGAAACCTCTTTGTTGTTGTTGTAGCTCGTGGGGATCTGCTTGCAAAATACCTTTGGGAGACCCGGCCGTTCTTGCAACTGAAATCTTTAAATCTTATTGTTGAAAATGAAGCCAATTATTACAATCTTAATATTCAACTAAGTTTAACAAATTTTTTTATTTTTTTTAATATATTTATTTTTTAATTCATATAATGAACTTGTTTTTTTTCATATAAATGTTGTGTATGTACATATTTACATAGTATGTGTTAAACTTCCTTTACATAAAGAATTTATTTGTATCAAATAAATAGTTAAAAGTTTTAAACCAGTTAAAAGCTTCTTTTATAACCACGTTAAATTTAAATTTCGTATTTTAATAATAAATAACCCTAACCAAAATAAAACGGAGACCATAAACCATAATTTACTGCTGTTCCATGGGGCATACTTTAGTAATTTGGCCATTACTACAGCCTGGAATGCCAAGTAATTTATGAGGAGGTGGACAAGCCACGTCACAGCGTTCTTCGAAATAAGACATAATCCTCTCTAACACATATTTGAAGATTCTTTCTTTACTGATTTCACCATTCAAGCATATTATATCTTTCCTATCGCGGAAAGCTGCAAAATTCTTCTCGTAATACGGCCAAACACACATTTCAAAATAGCCCGTAACATCTGGTGGATCATAAGTGCGTTTGCGACGACGTTCATAACACTTTTCATATGGTAAATGAAAATGAAATTTCAAATTACATAACGTCAGCAATTCCGGTTGATTGAATATCATGAAACCCTCAAGAATCAAAATATTTATTTTATTATCTCGTGCCTGTGACAAGTGCGTACTTACACGCATTATGTGCGTCGGATGATGATTTAAGATTTGATTGTAGTGATGCGTTTGATAGTGATGTGTTTGTGGTGCATAATGTTCAAAATTATTAGATATACCCACATCCTTAATGTAGTCGATATTGTTTATTGGATCAGTAGCCAAATATCGGCCCTTCATAGTCCAAGTTATATCCGATAACATTTGTTTCATATCCAACGAAGTGATTACTTCAAAGTTAATGCAATTCAGTTTCTCAATCCATTTATGACGTAGATCATCGACAGGTAAGAAATAGTCATCTTGTGATAGTAACTGCACATCACAAATAACATATGGTGTGTTCCAAAGCTGTATATTACGTTGACTTTGAAAATAATCACGTAGACTATGCGCTAAAGTCGTTTTGCCACCACAGGTGACGCCAGAGACACCAATTACTAACCACTGTGGCATGTTCGTTTTAATTATTGATATACAATAAACTAATCCTCCACTTTACTTTGAGTTCATATGAGAGTCTAATTTATTATTATAAAATTTTGATTTTATTTCGTGATAAACTTCCTACTTTGCTTGACCTTTTGGAACTGAATTTAGTTTTTGCCAATCTCTCTCTCTCTCTTATCTCTTCTGGAAGTATTGCAAAATAATTTGAGGTGGTTTTTTTTCTGTTAATTGAATAGTGTTTTAAATTGTTTTTGATTTCACATAAGTCCACATATGGTAAAGTGTAAATATTGCTATGCCTCCAAGGAAGATTACACCGAAAACAGCGGGCACAATGAATGCGTACTCAAGCGGTGGAAAAAACGAATGTAACAGATTTTCTACAAAGAAAAATGAAAAATGGAATTATAGTTATTTCTTCAGTTGTGCTTAATCAACATTAATTAAAGCACAAAAGTAAGCCGACATATTATAATTGAATACGAAAAATATCATACAATTCACTGCATTATATATATATGTAGAATATATATATTGGGTGTACATATGCAACGCTATAATAAAAAGTTTTCTTAACATTTACAATGCCTAGTAAATATTTATATTTATTATTACTTATTTATTTTTTTATATTTTATTGCTTTCTCATCTTATTTTTGTTTATATTGAAGATAGTATGACAAAAAATATTCTATAAGTGATATAAATAATGTATAAAGTATAGGTCAGTAAGCCTAGTCTTAGTCAATTTTTAGAAAAGTTTAGAATTGGTTTCCGAGTATTGGAATCCATTACATTTATTCACATTACATTTGCAGTTACAATTATAAAATATTTAATAACATTTTAGATTACAATGCGATTGTCAAGTATTTAGAATTAACAATATAAACTGGTAACAGGCAAGAATAATTACTGAGGAAATGTTGTTGTTGTTGTTGCTGGGATTATGAAGAACCTCTAGGGGATAGTGAACGGTACTTGGTTATCGAAATTGACGAACCAGGTTGTTCTTGAAACCATTAAGAAAATAATATTCTCCGCTTTCAAAATATTAAGATTTCTTGATTATAATTCTCAACGCAGCAAAATCTTCAACTTTAAATATTAAAAAGTTAAATTAAAACAGTGCTCGATTTGCTTATAACAGCTAATTAAAATTTAGTGCTTTGAGTTGAGTTTCTATTTTTACAGGTGTTTTGTGACTAAAAAATCAAGATCTTGAAATAATGTCTGTAAATCTAAAAACTTTTTATTGTTACAAGTAATAACTAATTAGATAGAATTACTTTTGAAAAGCCTCACCATCTGTTAACCCATTTAGTATTAGAAAACTAATTAACTTGAGCTGTTCCGAAATCCGTAACATTATCTCATTCTTAACTGAGCAGTGCCTAAAAGACCGATAAGCTTGGCAATTGATTTTTAAACGATAATTTTTGTAATGAATTTCTTTAGAAATTTTATGAATAAATATAATAATTTTTATAAATATTTTTGTTTTTATTTATTACTTTTGAAGCATACATTATGATCTAATTTTCTGAAGAGTATTTCTGAACATAACTTAATTGTCTACTACTGATTAATGGCTCCAAAAGCCTGCTCTGTGTGCCGAACTCAGATTCGATTAACATTTTTTTCTGTTCCTTTTATTTTTATTCCTCATTTTTATATAACCTTCCCTATTCTATCCCATTGTGCAATGCTTTGCCTAATGATAATGGTTTATGGATTAGGCTAAAGCTAGGGCCTTTATGTACTGCGACCAGATTGATCTATTATGCACATGCCTTGTCTAACTTTAATGTGCTTGATTTCAGGTCAATGTTCGGTTACAATAACATTAACATGTTAAAGGTATATTCTCTCTTCCCTTTGGTAATTGGAAATCTCAATTTTTAGACCGATCCTGAAATTATCTGGTTACCATTGATGAATCTAGGTTTCTCCACCTCGACTTAGGTAAGCTTCAATTAAAATTCTATTTATTCAATATCCACTCTTGCTCACAAACATTCCTCTTTTCCTTAACATTTGCTTTACCTAATCATATTCTAAACCATGTATTTGTAATTTTCGTGTTGTCTATCATATAGATCTCCACAACCTACTACAGTAACAACAATGTGTTGTTGTTGTTGTATCTCACCGGGATCTGAAAGCAGGATCTGAAACATGTAAGGATTACAAGACGAATACATGGGTAAGGTAGTGGATAGTTGGGGTTAGAGTTAACAACAACGTGTCAAACGTACTCGTCTTTTTAATCGACCAACTAGGACTGAAAAAGCATAACTTATTTTAGGTTAAAATAAGAGTTACAATAACAACTATTGTTTGTTAATTCTGTTAAGCAATAGATGCGAGATATCTATTAAATACAAATCCACCTAAGACCATTCTTGCTTATAAACATTCCCTTTTTACTTACCACTTGCTTTACCTGTCCATATTCTAAGCTATATATTTGTAATTCTTTTCATATTGTCTGTCATTACTTTTAACCACGCAATACTACAGCAAGGACAACAATGTATCAAACCTACTCATGTTTTTAGACGACAAACTGGGACTGCAAAAATATAACTTATTTTAGGTTAAAATAAGAGTTACAATAACAACTATTGTTTGTTAATTTTCTTAACCAATGGAAGAGAGATATTTATTAAATACAAATTCGCCTAAGTGGTCTGTATCTCCTACGAGATAGACTAATAACTAATATTTAAATATGAATAATATATAAATTTTAATCGCAGTATTTATAAATTGTTCAATTTGTGGATTTTGTTTTTGTTTCAAATTGTCATATAGGAATATTTGAGAAATGTATTCCATAAACAAATATTTAAAGTAGGGAAGGGAAGTTACTTTTATGTTCTGATCAGTACCAACGTATGGATCCACTTGCTTGCAATGTTTAATCTAAATCGATGGCTTTCTATAAAAATTCCTTGACACTGCCAAAATCATAATCTTAACGTAACAGAAAAAAAAAATAAAAACGTTAATTATTTTAATAAGTTTAAATTAAATGTTATTCTAGCAGCTGCACTTACCTTCATCAATCAGCATAAATGGCAATATTGATACCCAAAAGAAATAATACAAAAATACTGACACTGAAATAGCAAGCACGATTTTTCCAACATGTGCATTAGAAGCCATAAATTCCAAATAAAAAATGCGTAGGTGAAATCGATCTAAACGTTAATAAATAAAGTAAATGTTAGAGTTTTACGTGCCGAAAGCGTAAATTGCGTTGCGCAAAATAATGCAAAATGTTTACAGATAAAAACTTGTAATGACATTGAGGTTAATTAAAATCAAAACAAGCAGAACACCGCAAAGGCGAAATCAAGATAAAACAGGTGGAACACATGTCACTCCTTTGGCACTTACCAAACTCAAAAGAACAAAATGGAAATTATGTAAAAAGGGATGCGTAACCACTTTTAATTATAAAATTGATTCACTTCGACTTTTCACTTATTTTGCAATCCACGAAGTTTTAAAAGTAATAAATTGATTTAATTATAATTAACAATTAGAACTTGTTTTTATTTTTTGTTGTTTTTTTCTTTTAACAGTACAGTAAATCAATACCTTTTATTTTTACTTAATATTGTAAACAAATGATTGCGCTCACGCTGCTGTTAAGAGTGTTGCCACATTGTGAACTTTGTGAGAGAAATATTTATTGCTTGAATTGCGTTTGGAATTTAGTTTACGTTTTAAACGTTATTAAAAAGTTAATATATGTTTTTAAAAATTTTTGTCAGTTTTTCTATGGCTAACTGTAATTAAAAATAATTTATTTATACTAAAACATTTAAAAAAATTAATTATATTAATATATATTAATATCAAACATTTATAAAAATGCTGAGAAAGTTCATGAGTTGTCTATAGAGTTGGGGCTTCACAATCTAAACGTACAATTAAACCACAGTAACTGGTTATGGTTGTGTTATTCAGACAGTGTTGGTCACGTCAAATGTGAAATTCTTGTTTTTGTTGATTTAAAGAGTCAGTTAGCCGAGACACACTGAAATAAACAAAAGTGGCGAAAGTTGTGCATTTTATTTTGGCTTAAGTTCTGATTTACCAACTAAAGGCTCAAGGCTCAGTTAGTCGGTACGTACTGTAATCTGTGTAATTGACAGCAACGTAATAATCAAAAGCGGCGAATTTTGTTTATTTCGCCTTGGTTTAAATTCGTTTAAGTTCTTACGGTTTAACAGTCCTTATACGGCGTTTACATTGGCCGAAAATGGCTCATTTTGGTCAAAAATCGAAAATGAGTATCGAATGGCTCATTCTTGCATATAAAATTTCAAGCACAAAAATGAGCAATTTTCTCACATTCTGTATGAATGACGTTCGAATGCATTCCACATACGTTCCAAATGCAAAGGAATCCATTGAACATACCCTAAATGAAAGCTCTTCATGGCATTTTGACAGTTTGAAAAAGCTGTTTTTAACATATTTACAAAAAAAGGTAAACAAATGTTTGGTGGTTGCATTTTCTTGAAAACGATGCACTGCTTTTTAGAACTTTTACTTCCCAAAAAGTAATTAATCGAAGTTAAAAATATGTTTTAAGTTTCTAATGTAAGGTTTGAAGGCATATTTAACCTTCATGCAACATTTTTTTGGCACAGGCCAAAAATCAAATCAACATGCAAGTTGAAAAATCAGCTGTTGAAATGAGAACAAATGAAATAGAACGAATGTAAACACTTTCAAATGGCTCATTCAAAATGAGCCATTTTCGGCCAATGTAAACGCCATATTAAATTCAAAATTGAAGAACCAGAGAAAGAGAGAAACTATTAGAATTTAGTTACGGTCATCATAGTTTTGTCATATTGGTAAAAACAGAGCTGTTTATGACGTTTTCGATTGGTAAATTTGAGGTAAGTTTTTTAATCGCGATTCATTTTTATCTCTATTATCATCTTCGATTGGTAAATCTTAATTAATTTTTTTATTAATTTTAAGATTAATTTATAAATCTCTATATATTTTTAGATTTGTCTGAAATTAATAGCTGTTTTATATGATTTGACAAATAAAGTGTAGTTTTATTCAATTTATATATTTATGAAAATTATAAATATCTACTAGCGCTACCACGAAGCTGTTGTATTATATTAAGAATTTTTTGATTTGCAACAAGATTTGACAAATCGAGAGTAAATCAAGATTGAATTTAGATTTACCAATCAAAAAAACCATCAGTAAAATTATATCAAAATTTGTACCTATTAGAAGTGAATGTGTGTATTTATGTATGGATATGTAAAAATATCCACATAAAAATAATTATCTTTCCAATCGATTGAAAGATACTTCCCTTTGAAAGAGCGAAATCGAAAATTATGACTTCACTTTCTGTACAATATGCCTTTTGATCATGACCAAACCGTATTTATGTCGAACATCTTTAACGAAATTCTCATTTTTGTCAATGTAAATTTAAAAATCTAGAATAAGAAAAATAGAGAAATTTCGTTTCGAGTTTGTTCTGTTATGAGTAAATATCATTGGCTCATTGCGATGTTCATCTAAATTCTATATGCAGATGCTTAACTTGCGATATGCGATAGTAACCGGTTGAAATTCGCAGGGTTGCATTTTGGCACGATTTTTATGAAAGGGTTAAGTTATGGATTTATTTTTAATTGAAGAAGTAAAACACTGGTTAAAGATTTTGTTGGTGGTAAGCACGGTTGCCACTTATGGTACTTTAGTACCAAAATTGGTACTTTTTTTTCCGTTTGGTACTCTGGTACTCATGTTCAAAAAATGGTACATTTTCGGCGACCCCAACTTTATGTGGACTATTGTGATTGTTTTATACTTTTTGTACACTTTATATAAATTGTATTTTCTTATAAAAAGACAATAGAAAAATGTTGGACCTTTTTTTACAGAAATGGTACCTTTTTAAACCAATTTTGGTACAGAAAAAAATTTTCAAGTGGCAACCGTGGTGGTAAGTGAATGTTGTTATCAACAGTGAATGAGTTCAAAAGGTATAAGTTAGAGTTGATTTTGTTGTACAATATTCTAACAATTCATTCTAACGTTATGATGGTGGTGTTCTCCCTCGGGATGGTTAGAAAATTTGGACATATATTGAAGAGTATTGATGAAGAAATACTGCTTAGGCCAACACTTCGTTTTAACTTTCTCGATTTTCTCTAAAGTCGATAGAAGATTATCTGTCCATTATATATTTGCAAATCCATCGTTTTGAGGAGGCAAAAAGAAATGTGTGCACCAAGTTATTTATGGTGGTGCTATGGGATGCGGCAAAAAACTACTAGCATCGTGTGTTTACAAGGTTATCTTTTGTTAAGCCAATTCAAGATTTAAGATGTAATTGAAGATTTAAGATGTAGTTTTAAAGTCAATGACTCTAGAACTCTCCAGCTTTTTTGCCTGACTTTAACGGAGGGTTTATTTTTCATTCTTCTATCATTTAGGGATGGTTTTACACTAGTCGGTTGTATACTTCATTTAGTATTAAATTGCAAAATCATTACTTTGGAATGGCCATAGCAAGCCTTCTTTTATCTCTTTATGGTATTGGAAAACCCAAAAAATGGCGAATATTATAACACCAGAGATAAAAACTGAAGGTCGTGGACAGGCTAGAGTCTCGGAGACAGATAAATTTATTTACTGATTTTTATGTTGTTTACGTTCTTAGCTATGAAATTTTTTAATCTTATGACTATTGCTGGTCCAAAAATTGGTCACTCCTTGCAAAACACATTGAACATTTTTGTCATTACAGCGAGATGTGGTATGCACATCAACACTTTTGGTTCGCTTGTAATTGATATTTACAATCTTATTAATACTCGAATATTTGGTTATTGGAAAAATATATTAATGCTCGTTCAATATTCTTTCTAAATTTTGAATAATAATGTCGAATATTATTCTTTTTGGGGAGAAAAAGTAATGGGTTCATAATATTAATCAAGAATGAATTAATCACATTCTTGCACATTAGATCATTCTAAATGTTCCAATATGTTTGAAGCTTTTTGAGGTACGCATATAGTACAACAAATGTGCTATATATTTCATTTTCGTTTTGTATAATATAAAAACGTATAATAGCGGGTTTTTCCGCGGGTTGCTTTGATCAAACCAAATACTCAAGCACAACTAAATATCGAAATACTTGCTCAGTTCTACTAAATACTTTTCTTTAAAATTTTACGGTTAAATTTTAATTTAATATTCAAATCAGTTATTTTTTTTTATTGTTTTGCAGTAGAAAATTATAGTGAAAAAATGGGTAATTTTTTTACTGAATAACGAAAAATGTTATTGAACCTGATGCTTTGGAAATTTGCTAACATAAAAGCTTTCACAAGAATATAAACGACTATTATACTGAAAAAATGCCAAGAGAAGATTATGTGCAAACTATCGTAATGGTGCCAGATAGATGGTGCAAAAGCACCCAAGGAAAATGAACAGCTAGACTGAAACCTGATATAATCAGAAAATGATGATCGGAGATGGATATTGTTCCAAGTATCTGTACGGTATGGAAAAGGCACATCTACTCGGTTGCATTTATGGCGATGGAGACTGTGACGACGCAGAGCGTGCCTTCTTTTACTGTAATAGATGTCTCGTAATTAGAGAAGAGATAATAATCCGCATTTGATCAATAAATCCTGAGAACATAGTAAAAATAGATGAGAGCGAACCGAGAGAACTGGCGAATTAAAGAATCATATGTAATTCAAATTCTTAAAGCGAAGAAATTAGACCTAGAAATGAGAAGCAGAAACTAGGGAAATAATTAGGGCAGACACCTCAAAATGTGTTAAAAATGTAAAGGTCTGGAAGCATTACAAACAGTGCTTACATGACCGACCAGTTCGGTTTCGACAATTTTCATGATTTTATCGACATATTCGATCATTTTTCTTCCAGTATTGCGTGGTGCATATTTGACATCGAAATCATCGGACAATAAACACTATTCATATTTTCAGCCGTCTGGCTTTCGTTTTCGCGTTTATCAAAGAAAAACTGTAAAATATGGCAAATTTTCTCTTTGCTAGTGTCCATCTTTGTCACGCGTCCAAACAAAACTGTGACAACCAATTATCAAACTGTGAAAAAATTTTTTTATTATGAAATCTCATCTAAACTAAAGCCATCTATTGAGATAATAATGGATTTATTTTTACTACACCCAATATAAATATAATAGGGAGTCGGGCACACCATTCCAATGATGGTCGGACGGATTGACGGTGCATAAAGCATTCCACCTCCTATCAGAAAAAAACAAAAAAGATCACCAAGCACAAAGTTACTACATTACCAAGCTCGGTATCCATACCTCTGTTATCTTTGATAGAGCGGCGAATTTCATTTCAATAGCAAATACAAGAGAGTAAAAAAGAAAAATTCTTTGAAATTAGAATGTCGCTTAAAGAAGGCAGCAACGATCTCCAAGGAATGTTACGGATACTAGTAATATCATGCGATAAAAACAAATGACGAAGCAATATTTCTGGAATTAATCATAGAGTTTGCTTTAATATTTTTTCATATTAAAATGAAATAATATATTTTTTTTTAATACTTGGAATACTTAATACTTAATTTGCACATAATCATCTTCAATGAAATATTCAAGAAAGAAAACCATTAAAAGATTTTTGCCCTCAAATTATTTCTTTTCGGTCAAAGTACGATTCCGGCTAAAGCCTGAGGCAATGATTATGATTTTTAAAAAAACTTTTAATAGTTATAATATATAATATATAAAAAACATTGAATTACATAAAAACTGCTCAGATTGCAACGGACAACGAGTACACAAACAGTATTGGAATTTCCGTTCGAAGACCCCGTTTGAAGTTTGAAGTCTTTCACATGGCATGCTCAGCTAAAGCCAAAATTTTTCTATTGCCTCTTCCACTTCAGTGATAATAAATCAAGTTTGATCGTAAAGCATAAAAAATTCGCTACACACTAAATTTATTGGCACCGGCAAGCCATTTGATTCAAATTACTCACTCGAATTCATGGTAAATAAATATCTTAAGTTTCTAATACGAAAAGACAAAGACAAAAACAAAAACAAACAAACATTCTTTTACGCTACTCTTGCTTTCATTCCGACTCGCAAGTCGTCAGAGTTCAAGGTATCTTGAATTAACCAAGTTCACGAAATTCCGGTGGCGGGCAATGAGTGCGAATCGTACGACGTGAAAAGCGCTTTGATGCTGGCTTTGATGCGTTGTTGCTAAGGTCCAGTCTAGACTTTCTATGAACCAGTTTTTTTTCTTATTTGTTTCTTGTTTCTTTTTCTTGCCAAATTCTTATTTTTTGTTTTTTTTTTTGGACTTGTTTTTTAATTCATAAGGATGAATGGTTCGATGAATGGTTGGATGACGCACGTAGTAGTAGAGCTCGAGCATAAATGTTATATTTCAAACGAAACACACTACAAGCACTTTTTTGTTTTGGTTAAAAAAATTTTAATAATTTTTTTATTTTACATATATTATATTACTAAAGATGAGTAGTTTGTTTTGAAATGTTTTTATAAAATTCAAAAAATATTTTATGGAGGTCTTGCATATTCAACTCACTTGTTTTACTCATATCCGTTTCCCAAAATTTGAATGAAGATAATGTTTTTTAATAAAAATTTATTGCACTAAATTCAATAACAGAAATAGTTAGGATGATACACCAAAAATCTATAAGATTAATCAGATATGGACAGCAAATTTGGTATACGGACAGTTCCTACACTAAAGGAGCTTGAGCAAGTGTTTATGGGTTAGGGTTGAAATACTTGGAAACGGTAGATAAGAACACAACTATATTTAAAGTGGAAATTTATGCAATAGACAGGTATATATATTTTAACTTTAAACGTAATTATCAAAACCATAGAACAGCCATCCTAACTGATAACCAGACAGCAATAAAAGCACTCAATTCTTATCAGCTGACATAAGATTCGTGATGGAATGACTTGAAATGCTCTTGAAAGACTCGTGATGAAGTGTTCCCATGAGTATCAGATCACGCTGAACAATCCGGCTTGAAGACCCGAAACTATTGTATGGCTTAAAAGCAGATGATTTCTTTTCAACCATTCAGAAAGAAGAGGGAAAACATAGAAAGTTACAGAGGGATGATCTTTCGTTGTTGTATTGAACTTACATTATAGTGTATTATTACTTTATCGGGTATAAGATGTTCATTTAGGTAATCCTTTCGTTTATGTATAAGTGCCGGACAAACTCCCAACCATTAGGTCTTGTTTTCTTCCCTTCATATATATACATACGCAACATAATTTTTTTTCAAAGACCGTTGTCAAATTCAAGTTTTATAAAAGTCAAGCTGTCAGTAGTGTAAATATGATAAATGCTTAAAGATGTATCAATGGGGTTAAGGATGGTAGAGCCTAAAGTTTATATAATCATCTTCAAAAAGTTCGTACAGTTTACACTAACCTAAGTAATATCTAACGAGTCAATAATCTGAACACAGAAGCAATTATTAATATCTTAAAATCTACGACAAATCAATATTTCTATATGGATTTGAGATCTGATTTGTGATATATAAAGTAAAATAAAAATTGCAATCAGTCACAAACAGATGATGCCTTCGTAACATCTTGAAGTGCATTTCTAACAAAAAATTTTCAAAAAAATATATAATCAAATACACAATCCACTCAAGTAAAGAAGCATTAATACAAATAACCTCGACATACACTCCATAAATAAGATTATAAAATAAAATTCGTTGTGCTTGTATAAAACTCACAAAAAATTATAGAACCCATAAACAATTTTAGTAAGAACTGTTTAAAAAGAAGCTGCTAAATTGTTTAATGAACTGAGGCAACTAGCTTGAACCGAAAGGATTGGTAGTAAATTTTAATTTTAATGCTTCTGTTGAAATATAAATATAAAAGAAAAGGACGAGGAGTTGCATAACCCTGGATGAAATGTAGTTATATTATACAATTTGTATTATATACAATCAATCAAAATATTAAATTTCAAAAGTATAATTGGCTCCATAAAAATCAAAATAAATTCCAACCACTAACATGGACATAAATCACCATGTACAAAGAATAGACGATGATATCCATTTGAAAGAAGTTGCTCACACCTAGCGAACCACATTTCCCATATTTTTCGGGACTAAAAAAAATCAAAATATATCCGTAAGGAAGTGGTCAATGGTTGTATTAATGAATTTAATAAATTTTTTAATTAAAGGATTAAACCAAGAATATCAAAACCATTAAGCAACGCTAGGAAAAGTTAATACATCTAGAAGTACATTAGAATGCAATAGTTTTTGAAAATACTGTCTCTTAGTCACATGTTGGAATATTTTCACATACAAGCATGCAGTGAAAGGTCTCCAATCGGATACCATT
>NW_024031610.1:0-16465 GCF_002237135.1 Teleopsis dalmanni
ATTCTGAATCGCATGGGAATGGGAGTATAGAAATAGAAATGGGAGTACAATAGAAAAATGAAAGGAAACCAAATTCTGAAATGAATTCCTAGAATAAGTTAAAATAAACTTTTGCAATTATGTGCAGATAAAACATTGCTTCTTTTTTATTGTAACATCTGCACAATCACAAACTATTATTAGTTCATTAATTGAAGCATGAAGGACATTTTTATCCTAATTAAAAAAATTAAATCATAATTTACGCAAATTTTGTATAAAAGCAGTGAATGTTTGAAAATAAAGACATTGAAGAATTGATATCATAACGTAAGGTTGTTTTTTAATTAGTTAAAAAAGAGTTAAAAATTTAGAAAAGAGTTAAATTTAACATGTAAGTTTCTGCGGTTGATCCTCTGTTGCAAAATTTCTTGCTCCTGTTCTTGAACCAAATTCACCGCTAAAATTCGAAATGCAATTGAATGCATTTTTGAAAACTTTTTTAAAATTTTTTATTTAAATAATCATTAACAACTGCACAATTCTTGTTTATTTTGCTCATGCACAATTCTTTTTATATATTTATTTTACTCATTAAAATAAAAGTTTTTTATTATTTAATTTTTTATTATTTATTATTTACTTATAAAATAACTTATATTTATTTCCGATAATTTGTGCAGCAAACAAATAATGCGATTTTTACATTTAAATCAACATATGATACGCAATTCTTTTCTTTGTTTTGCTCATTTTCGCACTTTTCGTCATTAAAAAGTAGCATGGTTGCCAAAATTTAACAAAACAAATTTGAAACTGTTGTTGTTCCCAAAACTGCTGTCTCCCAAGCAATTCAGAATAAGGGAGTTGTGTGTTTGGGAACAGCGTGAAAATAGGGAGTTATGTTCCCTTGGAGTATTCAGAATAGGCCTGGTTATATTTAATGTTAAAGGTTTTTTATTTGAACTGAAGGCTGCGCCAAGAATATGTTGTGTTTCAGATGTGAAATAATATAAAAAAAACACTGGTAATTCGTTTTAAATACGACAAAAGTTTATTTCTTTTTTTTGTTCCTTAGCAATATAATTATTATTTTTGTTTGTTATTGGAAAGAACAATTTTTAGTTGCTACTCTAACATTTCACAGTTCTATATATGATTTGCTGTTGTTTAAAATGTCATTATATTGTTCTTATACACTACTGAAATATTTTCAATATGAACTTATGTTATTATTTTTTCACTTTATATAATTCATAATACGAGTATATACTATTTGATCAAAAAAGAACGAGAAGTTAAAAAAACACGCAAAATTTTAATTTTTATAATTTCCCTTATTATCGCCTTCAAAGTACTCTTCTCCTGCGGAAATATATCTTTGCCAATGCTTGATTCAATTTTCCATACAAGTTTGATAGGCCGCCGAAGGTATGGCCTTTAGTTCGCGCAGCGAATTCTCTTTTATGGCTTCTATGGTCTCAAAACGCGTTTCTCGCAATGGCAATTTGAGTCGGGGGAAGAGGAAAATGTCACACGGGACCATATCTGGAGAGTACGGTGCTTGGTTGATGATATTGGTGAAGTTTTTAGGCCAAAAACTGCGACACAACCAACGTTGTGTGATCCGGTGCGTTATCGTGGTGCAAAATTCATGAGTTTTCCTTCCATAAATCTGCCCTCTTTTTGCGAATGGCCTCACGCAAACGACGCATAACGGCAAAATAATACTCCTTATTGACCATTTACCGTCCGAAAGGAATTCATAGTGCACCACACCACGAATATCGAAGAAAACAGTCAGCATAACCTTTATTTTGGACCGACTTTGGTGTTCTCTTTTCGGTTTCGGCTCACCTTCGAAGCACCATTCGGTCGATTGTTGTTTGGTGGGCATGTCAAATTCATAGACCCATGTCTTATCACCAGTTATGATGCATTGGATGAATGTGTGGACACTATCTGCGTTGGAAATCATCTCTGTGGCCACATCAAAACGATGCTTTTTTTGTATGAAATTCGGCTAAAAATCGCCACACGAAAATTTTTCGACTTCTTTGTATAGACGCCAAACAAAAACTAATCGTACGATATGCATTAAATTTTGACAGAATGTGTATAATAGTGTTGCCAGCATGAGAAGAAAAAAATTTGCTGATAGGATAAGCGCAGGAATTCAAAAAAAAGAACGATTAAGTTCTTTTTTGATCGCAGGGTATTATTATTATAATCAGGTTTATGCAAATGTTCTTCCTTTCACATATTTTTTAATAATATCTATTTATATTATGTTATGTCTGCCTGTTGTTATTAGTGTGGTCCTTAGATGCCTAGCATGGCACGGTGGCAGGCCAGGTATGCTCGCCGGTTTCGGGGTGTGGTTCTTGGCATCCAGTCACCACCGCAGATATCAAACAAAAATAAATAAAAACCGTGCCATTAAATAATTGTATGTATATATGTCTCCAAATCTATGTAAACCAATAGAGAACATTTTTACCCCTCCCAGTAACCCTACCAATGTTTAATATGTATTATCAGTTTATTAACATTTCACCTTACACATACCTCGTGGTATGTCCCTGTACTACCCATAGAGCCTATAATTTATCCAACCATGATTAGGCTATTTCTATATCTGTCACTTATGTTTAAGAGCAACAAAAAAAAGAATTTAAAATTTTTATAATTTTTACATATTTTTTCAAAAATATTAAACTTTACTGATATGTAAAACAAATTTTCATTTTTAATAAACTTTTCTCACTTGTTATTAGTATATTAATGTAAACAAAAAAAAATTCATAAGATATTTACAAAGGAATTTTAATACACAACCATATATATATATATAATAAAATCAAAATAGATAAATATAATAAAGATAAAAACAAAAAACTTCCTATGCATGAATTTGTTTCTTTTTTTTTTTTCTTTTTATATTTATATTTTCATTACTTTAGTGGTAGAACACTTACCAGCATCGTAGCAGTGACGTCACTCCATGCACTGATGTACCTAGCTACAAAAAAATTAGAGAAAGTAACAAAATTGTAAAACCTTCATTTATTAGAAATTGGCGTTCCACTTGCAACAGCTAAACTGGCAATTAAACAAAAATATCTAAGAATTGCTCAGCCACAATGTGCAAGTGAGCCCAGTTGTCACATTTCTAGGTCGATTTGGTCTAACTTGTATAAAAAGCGTACGGGTCAGCTGCTCCAACTAAAGAGAGATCTGCTCAGTACTACGGTATCAGTGCTGACGGGTCATTGCTTAATAGGGAGGCATGCTATGAGACTGGGTCTTCCTTATAATGACCTTTATCTTGGTTGTGGCTCTGAGGACGAGGAGGAGACTGTGTTCCATCTCATGTGTCAGTGTCCATCTTTAGCCAGAAGAAGATCAAAAATCTTGGGGGCCCCTTTTCTGACCGATCTGACTGAGATGTCATCCTACAATGTGAGGGACCTAGCTAGATTCATAGAACTGTCCAGTTGGTTCTCCTTTACCTAATGGGGGATTGGTTGCCTCTCTGTTGGGCTTTGGTCGTATACTGATCCCCTTGTCTATATACGAACATCGCTTTTTCCTTGTGGTACCACAACGGGCCATTATTTGTGCTCAAGTGGGCTTTCTTGGTAAACAAAGCCGTCACTCCAACTCCATTCAGAATTGTTGCAACTTCGATGAGAGCGGTATCAAGCTCTTTAAATGTGAGACACGCGTTTATCATTGTCCGAACTACATGACCCTTCGCGGACTTCACTGCTTCTACCCAAAGACCTGTTGGGATTTTTTATGGAGAAGCACTGAACGAGACCAATAATGTTATGGTCTTTATAATAATGTCTGAATAGCATGGGAATGGGCGTTTGTTCCCTGTTCCCAAATTTGCTATTCTGAATAATTTGAGAATGGGAGTTTTGTTCCCTGTTCCCAATTTTGCTATTCTGAATCGCATGGGAATGGGAGTTTTTTCCCAATTTTGCACAAATTCTTTCCCAAACAAATTGTTGGGGAGACAAGTTAAAAAAATATTAAAAATGGTTTAATTTAATATAAAAGTAACTGAAAATGATCAGATTTTTGAATATATTTTAATAAAATTATTATTATAATAAAATTATTGCAATAAATTTAATATTTTCAAAGATTTATTTTTTTATTTTATCCACAAGAGTTGATTAGTTTTCCGAATATATTTTAAAAAATTTATTTTAATAAATTTAATATAACTAAATTTTTATTTAATATATTTTATTAAAATTATTGTTTTAATAAATGTATAACAAATTTAAAATATTTAAATTTTTATTTATTTATTTTATTCACATGGGTTTTTTCCACTTATTAAAGTGTTAACTATTGTTTTTAAAACAATAGAAAAATGAAAGGAAACCAAATTCTGAAATGAATTCCTAGAATAAGTTAAAATAAACTTTTGCAATTATGTGCAGATAAAACATTGCTTCTTTTTTATTGTAACATCTGCACAATCACAAACTATTATTAGTTCATTAATTGAAGCATGAAGGACATTTTTATCCTAATTAAAAAAATTAAGTCATAATTAACGCAAATTTTGTATAAAAGCAGTGAATGTTTGAAAATAAAGACATTGAAGAATTGATATCATAACGTAAGGTTGTTTTTTAATTAGTTAAAAAAGAGTTAAAAATTTAGAAAAGAGTTAAATTTAACATGTAAGTTTCTGCGGTTGATCCTCTGTTGCAAAATTTCTTGCTCCTGTTCTTGAACCAAATTCTCCGCTAAAATTCGAAATGCAATTGAATGCAGTTTTGAAAACTTTTTTAAAATTTTTTATTTAAATAATCATTAACAACTGCACAATTCTTGTTTATTTTGCTCATGCACAATTCTTTTTATATATTTATTTTACTCATTAAAATAAAAGTTTTTTATTATTTAATTTTTTATTATTTATTATTTACTTATAAAATAACTTATATTTATTTCCGATAATTTGTGCAGCAAACAAATAATGCGATTTTTACATTTAAATCAACATATGATACGCAATTCTTTTCTTTGTTTTGCTCATTTTCGCACTTTTCGTCATTAAAAAGTAGCATGGTTGCCAAAATTTAACAAAACAAATTTGAAACTGTTGTTGTTCCCAAAACTGCTGTCTCCCAAGCAATTCAGAATAAGGGAGTTGTGTGTTTGGGAACAGCGTGGGAATAGGGAGTTTTGTTCCCTTGGAGTATTCAGAATAGGCCTGGTTATATTTAATGTTAAAGGTTTTTTATTTGAACTGAAGGCTGCGCCAAGAATATGTTGTGTTTCAGATGTGAAATAATATAAAAAAAACACTGGTAATTCGTTTTAAATACGACAAAAGTTTATTTCTTTTTTTTGTTCCTTAGCAATATAATTATTATTTTTGTTTGTTATTGGAAAGAACAATTTTTAGTTGCCACTCTAACATTTCACAGTTCTATATATGATTTGCTGTTGTTTAAAATGTCATTATATTGTTCTTATACACTACTGAAATATTTTCAATATGAACTTATGTTATTATTTTTTCACTTTATATAATTCATAATACGAGTATATACTATTTGATCAAAAAAGAACGAGAAGTTAAAAAAACACGCAAAATTTTAATTTTTATAATTTCCCTTATTATCGCCTTCAAAGTACTCTCCTCCTGCGGAAATACATCTTTGACAATGCTTGATTCAATTTTCCATACAAGTTTGATAGGCCGCCGAAGGTATGGCCTTTAGTTCGCGCAGCGAATTCTCTTTTATGGCTTCTATGGTCTCAAAACGCGTTTCTCGCAATGGCTATTTGAGTCGGGGGAAGAGGAAAATGTCACACGGGACCATATCTGGAGAGTACGGTGCTTGGTTGATGATATTGGTGAAGTTTTTAGGCCAAAAACTGCGACACAACCAACGTTGTGTGATCCGGTGCGTTATCGTGGTGCAAAATTCATGAGTTTTCCTTCCATAAATCTGCCCTCTTTTTGCGAATGGCCTCACGCAAACGACGCATAACGGCAAAATAATACTCCTTATTGACCATTTACCGTCCGAAAGGAATTCATAGTGCACCACACCACGAATATCGAAGAAAACAGTCAGCATAACCTTTATTTTGGACCGACTTTGGTGTTCTCTTTTCGGTTTCGGCTCACCTTCGAAGCACCATTCGGTCGATTGTTGTTTGGTGGGCATGTCAAATTCATGGACCCATGTCTTATCACCAGTTATGATGCATTGGATGAATGTGTGGACACTATCTGCGTTGGAAATCATCTCTGTGGCCACATCAAAACGATGCTTTTTTTGAATGAAATTCGGCTAAAAATCGCCACACGAAAATTTTTGGACTTCTTTGTATAGACGCCAAACAAAAACTAATCGTACGATATGCATTAAATTTTGACAGAATGTGTATAATAGTGTTGCCAGCATGAGAAGAAAAAAATTTGCTGATAGGATAAGCGCAGGAATTCAAAAAAATAACGATTAAGTTCTTTTTTGATCGCAGGGTATTATTATTATAATCAGGTTTATGCAAATATTCTTCCTTTCACATATTTTTTAATAATATCTATTTATATTATGTTATGTCTGCTTGTTGTTATTAGTGTGGTCCTTAGATGCCTAGCATGGCACGGTGGCAGGCCAGGTATGCTCGCCGGTTTCGGGGTGTGGTTACTTAGAGAAAGTAACAAAATTGTAAAACCTTCATTTATTAGAAATTGGCGTTCCACTTGCAACAGCTAAACTGGCAATTAAACAAAAATATCTAAGAATTGCTCAGCCACAATGTGCAAGTGAGCCCAGTTGTCACATTTCTAGGTCGATTTGGTCTAACTTGTATAAAAAGCGTACGGGTCAGCTGCTCCAACTAAAGAGAGATCTGCTCAGTACTACGGTATCAGTGCTGACGGGTCATTGCTTAATAGGGAGGCATGCTATGAGACTGGGTCTTCCTTATAATGACCTTTGTCTCGGTTGTGGCTCTGAGGACGAGGAGGAGACTGTGGTCCATCTCATGTGTCAGTGTCCATCTTTAGCCAGAAGAAGATCAAAAATCTTGGGGGCCCCTTTTCTGACCGATCTGACTGAGATGTCATCCTACAATGTGGGGAACCTAGCTAGATTCATAGAACTGTCCAGTTGGTTCTCCTTTACCTAATGGGGGATTCGTTGCCTCTCTGTTGGGCTTTGGTCGTATACTGATCCCCTTGTCTATATACGAACATCGCTTTTTCCTTGTGGTACCACAACGGGCCATTATTTGTGCTCAAGTGGGCTTTCTTGGTAAACAAAGCCGTCACTCCAACCTACCTACCTACCTGTCATACAGCGTTCCGGTAATGTTTTCAGAGAAGCAAAGTGCGTCAATGCCTCATAATCACTAGGGTCTGAAGATAACGGCGTAATTGGTCGAGAATTCAGAATTGTTGCAACTTCGATGAGAGCGGTATTAAGCTCTTTAAATGTGAGATACGCGTTTATCATTGTCCGAACTACATGACCCTTCGCGGACTTCACTGCTTCTACCCAAAGACCTGTTGGGATTTTTTATGGAGAAGCACTGAACGAGACCAATAATGTTATGGTCTTTATAATAATGTCTGAATAGCATGGGAATGGGCGTTTGTTCCCTGTTCCCAAATTTGCTATTCTGAATAATTTGAGAATGGGAGTTTTGTTCCCTGTTCCCAATTTTGCTATTCTGAATCGCATGGGAATGGGAGTTTTTTCCCAATTTTGCACAAATTCTTTCCCAAACAAATTGTTGGGGAGACAAGTTAAAAAAATATTAAAAATGGTTTAATTTAATATAAAAGTAACTGAAAATGATCAGATTTTTGAATATATTTTAATAAAATTATTATTATAATAAAATTATTGCAATAAATTTAATATTTTCAAAGATTTATTTTTTTATTTTATCCACAAGAGTTGATTAGTTTTCCGAATATATTTTAAAAAATTTATTTTAATAAATTTAATATAACTAAATTTTTATTTAATATATTTTATTAAAATTATTGTTTTAATAAATGTATAACAAATTTAAAATATTTAAATTTTTATTTATTTATTTTATTCACATGGGTTTTTTCCACTTATTAAAGTGTTAACTATTGTTTTTAAAACAATAGAAAAATGAAAGGAAACCAAATTCTGAAATGAATTCCTAGAATAAGTTAAAATAAACTTTTGCAATTATGTGCAGATAAAACATTGCTTCTTTTTTATTGTAACATCTGCACAATCACAAACTATTATTAGTTCATTAATTGAAGCATGAAGGACATTTTTATCCTAATTAAAAAAATTAAATCATAATTAACGCAAATTTTGTATAAAAGCAGTGAATGTTTGAAAATAAAGACATTGAAGAATTGATATCATAACGTAAGGTTGTTTTTTAATTAGTTAAAAAAGAGTTAAAAATTTAGAAAAGAGTTAAATTTAACATGTAAGTTTCTGCGGTTGATCCTCTGTTGCAAAATTTCTTGCTCCTGTTCTTGAACCAAATTCACCGCTAAAATTCGAAATGCAATTGAATGCAGTTTTGAAAACTTTTTTAAAATTTTTTATTTAAATAATCATTAACAACTGCACAATTCTTGTTTATTTTGCTCATGCACAATTCTTTTTATATATTTATTTTACTCATTAAAATAAAAGTTTTTTATTATTTAATTTTTTATTATTTATTATTTACTTATAAAATAACTTATATTTATTTCCGATAATTTGTGCAGCAAACAAATAATGCGATTTTTACATTTAAATCAACATATGATACGCAATTCTTTTCTTTGTTTTGCTCATTTTCGCACTTTTCGTCATTAAAAAGTAGCATGGTTGCCAAAATTTAACAAAACAAATTTGAAACTGTTGTTGTTCCCAAAACTGCTGTCTCCCAAGCAATTCAGAATAAGGGAGTTGTGTGTTTGGGAACAGCGTGAAAATAGGGAGTTATGTTCCCTTGGAGTATTCAGAATAGGCCTGGTTATATTTAATGTTAAAGGTTTTTTATTTGAACTGAAGGCTGCGCCAAGAATATGTTGTGTTTCAGATGTGAAATAATATAAAAAAAACACTGGTAATTCGTTTTAAATACGACAAAAGTTTATTTCTTTTTTTTGTTCCTTAGCAATATAATTATTATTTTTGTTTGTTATTGGAAAGAACAATTTTTAGTTGCCACTCTAACATTTCACAGTTCTATATATGATTTGCTGTTGTTTAAAATGTCATTATATTGTTCTTATACACTACTGAAATATTTTCAATATGAACTTATGTTATTATTTTTTCACTTTATATAATTCATAATACGAGTATATACTATTTGATCAAAAAAGAACGAGAAGTTAAAAAAACACGCAAAATTTTAATTTTTATAATTTCCCTTATTATCGCCTTCAAAGTACTCTTCTCCTGCGGAAATATATCTTTGCCAATGCTTGATTCAATTTTCCATACAAGTTTGATAGGCCGCCGAAGGTATGGCCTTTAGTTCGCGCAGCGAATTCTCTTTTATGGCTTCTATGGTCTCAAAACGCGTTTCTCGCAATGGCAATTTGAGTCGGGGGAAGAGGAAAATGTCACACGGGACCATATCTGGAGAGTACGGTGCTTGGTTGATGATATTGGTGAAGTTTTTAGGCCAAAAACTGCGACACAACCAACGTTGTGTGATCCGGTGCGTTATCGTGGTGCAAAATTCATGAGTTTTCCTTCCATAAATCTGCCCTCTTTTTGCGAATGGCCTCACGCAAACGACGCATAACGGCAAAATAATACTCCTTATTGACCATTTACCGTCCGAAAGGAATTCATAGTGCACCACACCACGAATATCGAAGAAAACAGTCAGCATAACCTTGATTTTGGACCGACTTTGGTGTTCTCTTTTCGGTTTCGGCTCACCTTCGAAGCACCATTCGGTCGATTGTTGTTTGGTGGGCATGTCAAATTCATGGACCCATGTCTTATCACCAGTTATGATGCATTGGATGAATGTGTGGACACTATCTGCGTTGGAAATCATCTCTGTGGCCACATCAAAACGATGCTTTTTTTGAATGAAATTCGGCTAAAAATCGCCACACGAAAATTTTTGGACTTCTTTGTATAGACGCCAAACAAAAACTAATCGTACGATATGCATTAAATTTTGACAGAATGTGTATAATAGTGTTGCCAGCATGAGAAGAAAAAAATTTGCTGATAGGATAAGCGCAGGAATTTAAAAAAAAGAACGATTAAGTTCTTTTTTGATCGCAGGGTATTATTATTATAATCAGGTTTATGCAAATGTTCTTCCTTTCACATATTTTTTAATAATATCTATTTATATTATGTTATGTCTGCCTGTTGTTATTAGTGTGGTCCTTAGATGCCTAGCATGGCACGGTGGCAGGCCAGGTATGCTCGCCGGTTTCGGGGTGTGGTTCTTGGCATCCAGTCACCACCGCAGATATCAAACAAAAATAAATAAAAATCGTGCCATTAAATAATTGTATATATATATGTCTCCAAATCTATGTAAACCAATAGAGAACATTTTTACCCCTCCCAGTAACCCTACCAATGTTTAATATGTATTATCAGTTTATTAACATTTCACCTTACACATACCTCGTGGTATGTCCCTGTACTACCCATAGAGCCTATAATTTATCCAACCATGATTAGGCTATTTCTATATCTGTCACTTATGTTTAAGAGCAACAAAAAAAAGAATTTAAAATTTTTATAATTTTTACATATTTTTACAAAAATATTAAACTTTACTGATATGTAAAACAAATTTTCATTTTTAATAAACTTTTCTCACTTGTTATTAGTATATTAATGTAAACAAAAAAAAATTCATAAGATATTCACAAAGGAATTTTAATACACAACCATATATATATATATAATAAAATCAAAATAGATAAATTTAATAAAGATAAAAAAAAAAAACTTCCTATGCATCAACTTGTTTCTTTTTTTTTTTTTCTTTTTATATTTATATTTTCATTACTTTAGTGGTAGAACACTTACCAGCATCGTAGCAGTGACGTCACTCCATGCACTGATGTACCTAGCTACAAAAAAATTAGAGAAAGTAACAAAATTGTAAAACCTTCATTTATTAGAAATTGGCGTTCCACTTGCAACAGCTAAACTGGCAATTAAACAAAAATATCTAAGAATTGCTCAGCCACAATGTGCAAGTGAGCCCAGTTGTCACATTTCTAGGTCGATTTGGTCTAACTTGTATAAAAAGCGTACGGGTCAGCTGCTCCAACTAAAGAGAGATCTGCTCAGTACTACGGTATCAGTGCTGACGGGTCATTGCTTAATAGGGAGGCATGCTATGAGACTGGGTCTTCCTTATAATGACCTTTGTCTCGGTTGTGGCTCTGAGGACGAGGAGGAGACTGTGGTCCATCTCATGTGTCAGTGTCCATCTTTAGCCAGAAGAAGATCAAAAATCTTGGGGGCCCCTTTTCTGACCGATCTGACTGAGATGTCATCCTACAATGTGGGGAACCTAGCTAGATTCATAGAACTGTCCAGTTGGTTCTCCTTTACCTAATGGGGGATTCGTTGCCTCTCTGTTGGGCTTTGGTCGTATACTGATCCCCTTGTCTATATACGAACATCGCTTTTTCCTTGTGGTACCACAACGGGCCATTATTTGTGCTCAAGTGGGCTTTCTTGGTAAACAAAGCCGTCACTCCAACCTACCTACCTACCTGTCATACAGCGTTCCGGTAATGTTTTCAGAGAAGCAAAGTGCGTCAATGCCTCATAATCACTAGGGTCTGAAGATAACGGCGTAATTGGTCGAGAATTCAGAATTGTTGCAACTTCGATGAGAGCGGTATTAAGCTCTTTAAATGTGAGATACGCGTTTATCATTGTCCGAACTACATGACCCTTCGCGGACTTCACTGCTTCTACCCAAAGACCTGTTGGGATTTTTTATGGAGAAGCACTGAACGAGACCAATAATGTTATGGTCTTTATAATAATGTCTGAATAGCATGGGAATGGGCGTTTGTTCCCTGTTCCCAAATTTGCTATTCTGAATAATTTGAGAATGGGAGTTTTGTTCCCTGTTCCCAATTTTGCTATTCTGAATCGCATGAGAATGGGAGTTTTTTCCCAATTTTGCACAAATTCTTTCCCAAACAAATTGTTGGGGAGACAAGTTAAAAAAATATTAAAAATGGTTTAATTTAATATAAAAGTAACTGAAAATGATCAGATTTTTGAATATATTTTAATAAAATTATTATTATAATAAAATTATTGCAATAAATTTAATATTTTCAAAGTTTTATTTTTTTATTTTATCCACAAGAGTTGATTAGTTTTCCGAATATATTTTAAAAAATTTATTTTAATAAATTTAATATAACTAAATTTTTATTTAATATATTTTATTAAAATTATTGTTTTAATAAATGTATAACAAATTTAAAATATTTAAATTTTTATTTATTTATTTTATTCACATGGGTTTTTTCCACTTATTAAAGTGTTAACTATTGTTTTTAAAACAATAGAAAAATGAAAGGAAACCAAATTCTGAAATGAATTCCTAGAATAAGTTAAAATAAACTTTTGCAATTATGTGCAGATAAAACATTGCTTCTTTTTTATTGTAACATCTGCACAATCACAAACTATTATTAGTTTATTAATTGAAGCATGAAGGACATTTTTATCCTAATTAAAAAAATTAAGTCATAATTAACGCAAATTTTGTATAAAAGCAGTGAATGTTTGAAAATAAAGACATTGAAGAATTGATATCATAACGTAAGGTTGTTTTTTAATTAGTTAAAAAAGAGTTAAAAATTTAGAAAAGAGTTAAATTTAACATGTAAGTTTCTGCGGTTGATCCTCTGTTGCAAAATTTCTTGCTCCTGTTCTTGAACCAAATTCTCCGCTAAAATTCGAAATGCAATTGAATGCAGTTTTGAAAACTTTTTTAAAATTTTTTATTTAAATAATCATTAACAACTGCACAATTCTTGTTTATTTTGCTCATGCACAATTCTTTTTATATATTTATTTTACTCATTAAAATAAAAGTTTTTTATTATTTAATTTTTTATTATTTATTATTTACTTATAAAATAACTTATATTTATTTCCGATAATTTGTGCAGCAAACAAATAATGCGATTTTTACATTTAAATCAACATATGATACGCAATTCTTTTCTTTGTTTTGCTCATTTTCGCACTTTTCGTCATTAAAAAGTAGCATGGTTGCCAAAATTTAACAAAACAAATTTGAAACTGTTGTTGTTCCCAAAACTGCTGTCTCCCAAGCAATTCAGAATAAGGGAGTTGTGTGTTTGGGAACAGCGTGGGAATAGGGAGTTTTGTTCCCTTGGAGTATTCAGAATAGGCCTGGTTATATTTAATGTTAAAGGTTTTTTATTTGAACTGAAGGCTGCGCCAAGAATATGTTGTGTTTCAGATGTGAAATAATATAAAAAAAACACTGGTAATTCGTTTTAAATACGACAAAAGTTTATTTCTTTTTTTTGTTCCTTAGCAATATAATTATTATTTTTGTTTGTTATTGGAAAGAACAATTTTTAGTTGCCACTCTAACATTTCACAGTTCTATATATGATTTGCTGTTTTTAAAAAGTCATTATATTGTTCTTATACACTACTGAAATATTTTCAATATGAAATTATGTTATTATTTTTTCACTTTATATAATTCATAATACGAGTATATACTATTTGATCAAAAAAGAACGAGAAGTTAAAAAAACACGCAAAATTTTAATTTTTATAATTTCCCTCATTATCTCCTTCAAAGTACTCTCCTCCTGCGGAAATATATCTTTGCCAATGCTTGATTCAATTTTCCATACAAGTTTGATAGGCCGCCGAAGGTATGGCCTTTAGTTCGCGCAGCGAATTCTCTATTATGGCTTCTATGGTCTCAAAACGCGTTTCTCGCAATGGCAATTTGAGTCGGGGGAAGAGGAAAATGTCACACGGGACCATATCTGGAGAGTACGGTGCTTGGTTGATGATATTGGTGAAATTTTTAGGCCAAAAACTGCGACACAACCAACGTTGTGTGATCCGGTGCGTTATCGTGGTGCAAAATTCATGAGTTTTCCTTCCATAAATCTGCCCTCTTTTTGCGAATGGCCTCACGCAAACGACGCATAACGGCAAAATAATACTCCTTATTGACCATTTACCGTCCGAAAGGAATTCATAGTGCACCACACCACGAATATCGAAGAAAACAGTCAGCATAACCTTGATTTTGGACCGACTTTGGTGTTCTCTTTTCGGTTTCGGCTCACCTTCGAAGCACCATTCGGTCGATTGTTGTTTGGTGGGCATGTCAAATTCATAGACCCATGTCTTATCACCAGTTATGATGCATTGGATGAATGTGTGGACACTATCTGCGTTGGAAATCATCTCTGTGGCCACATCAAAACGATGCTTTTTTTGAATGAAATTCGGCTAAAAATCGCCACACGAAAATTTTTCGACTTCTTTGTATAGACGCCAAACAAAAACTAATCGTACGATATGCATTAAATTTTGACAGAATGTGTATAATAGTGTTGCCAGCATGAGAAGAAAAAAATTTGCTGATAGGATAAGCGCAGGAATTCAAAAAAAGAACGATTAAGTTCTTTTTTGATCGCAGGGTATTATTATTATAATCAGGTTTATGCAAATATTCTTCCTTTCACATATTTTTTAATAATATCTATTTATATTATGTTATGTCTGCTTGTTGTTATTAGTGTGGTCCTTAGATGCCTAGCATGGCACGGTGGCAGGCCAGGTATGCTCGCCGGTTTCGGGGTGTGGTTACTTAGAGAAAGTAACAAAATTGTAAAACCTTCATTTATTAGAAATTGGCGTTCCACTTGCAACAGCTAAACTGGCAATTAAACAAAAATATCTAAGAATTGCTCAGCCACAATGTGCAAGTGAGCCCAGTTGTCACATTTCTAGGTCGATTTGGTCTAACTTGTATAAAAAGCGTACGGGTCAGCTGCTCCAACTAAAGAGAGATCTGCTCAGTACTACGGTATCAGTGCTGACGGGTCATTGCTTAATAGGGAGGCATGCTATGAGACTGGGTCTTCCTTATAATGACCTTTGTCTCGGTTGTGGCTCTGAGGACGAGGAGGAGACTGTGTTCCATCTCATGTGTCAGTGTCCATCTTTAGCCAGAAGAAGATCAAAAATCTTGGGGGCCCCTTTTCTGACCGATCTGACTAAGATGTCATCCTACAATGTGAGGGCCCTAGCTAGATTCATAGAACTGTCCAGTTGGTTCTCCTTTACCTAATGGGGGATTCGTTGCCTCTCTGTTGGGCTTTGGTCGAATATGATCCCTTGTCTATATACGAACATCGCTTTTTCCTTCGTGGTTACCACAACGGCAGCCATTATTTGTTTGCTCAAGTGGGCTTTCTTGGTAAACAAAGCCGTCCACTCCAACCTACCTACCTACCTTGTCATACAGCGTTCCGGTAATGTTTTCAGAGAAGCAAAGTGCGTCAATGCCTATAATCACATAGGTCTGAAGCTAACGGCCCGTATTGGGGTTCGAGAATCAGAAGTGTTGCAAAACTTCGATGGAGAGGCGGTATTAAGCTCTTAAATGTGAGATTTACGCGTTTATCATTGTCCGAACTACATGACCCTTCGCGGACTTCACTTGTTTCTACCCAAAGACCTGTGGATTTTTTATGGAGAAGCACTGAACGAGACCAATAATGTTATGGTCCTTTATAATAATGTCTGAATTAGCGATGGAATGGGCCCGTTGTTCCCTATTCCCCAGTTTGCTATTTTGAATAATTTGGGAATGGGAGTTTTGTTTCCTATTCCCAATTTTGCTATTCTGAATCGCTTGGGAATGGGAGTTTTTTTTCCCAATTTTGCATAAATTCTTTCCCAAGCAAATTGTTGGGGAGACAAGTTAAAAAAGTATTAAAAATGGTTTAATTTAATATAAAAGTAACGGAAAATGATCAAATTTTTGAATATATTTTAATAAAATTACTATTATAATAAAATTATTACAATAAATTTAATATTTTCAAAGTTTTATTTTTTTATTTTATCCACAAGAGTTGATTGGTTTTCCGAATATATTTTAATAAAATTATTTTAATAAATTTATAATATAACAAAATTTTCATTTAATATATATTATTAAAATTATTATTTTAATAAAAGTATAACAAATTTAAAATATTTAAATTTTTATTTACTTATTTTATTTACACGGGTTTTTTCCACTAATTAAAGTTTTCACTATTGTTTTTAAAACAATAGAAAAATGGAAGGAATGAATGGGACTCCTAGAATAAGTTAAAATAAACTTTTGCAATTATGTGCAGGTAAAACATTGCTTCTTTTTTTTCATCTGCACAATCATAAACTATTATTACAGTTTATTA
>NW_024031611.1:0-16394 GCF_002237135.1 Teleopsis dalmanni
AAGCAAATGCTTGACTAACGTAGTAACATTGCAACGCATTACTAGACATGTATTTTGTTGTTGCTGCGTTGCACTTTTAATACGTTACTCGGTTACCGAGCGCGTTACTCGAACTCGTGAATAACCCTAATATAAATTTATTTATTGTTATGTTCTCATTGTCGCCTAGAGACCCCTGAGTCTGAAGAAGTTTGCATAGTTTTCGGTGCCGTAAACACCATCTAAATGTCACCGTAACTTGATAGTTGCCGATCGTATAATTAACTTAATCTTAAGGGCTTCATGTTCATCAATGATATTTTCCATTTTAAGAGTTTTTTTATAAAACTTTGCTTATGTTCTATATGAACTTCGATATTAAGCTTGTGGATAATTTTATCCAAGTCAATTATTTTTTTTTTCACTTCGTGAGGAAAATTTATTTCATTTTTCTATTTTTTTTCTCCTCTTTCGTGCCCACTTTAAACTTATTGTTTAAAGTCGGGCCGACTGCTTTCCTGTATACCTTGGACTCGGTTCAGGTTTACAGTTTACGAATAATTTATTTCAAGCGGCTGATTATATTAAGTCACTTTCTTGTTAAATTATTTTGATTAGTGTCCGTGACTGTGCGATCTTTAATTATTAAATTTGGCTTTTTTTTGTGATTTAAAATTTTTTTTAGGTTACTTTTAATTTTTCACCATAAAGTGAATAACAACTTTATAATCCACCAAATGTTTTATTCAAATAGTACTTTGATCACTTTCCGAATAACACTTTTTATCAAGGTCCACGTTTTTTTTTCTCCTTGTTTTGGGATATTTGTTAGTTTTTAATTCACTGCAAACACCTTTGTTATCGGGTGTTATATATTGCAGGAATTTTTATATTTTACACTGACGTCGCGTACTTTTTAAATTTTCTGCAATTAGCGTGAGTTCATTGCGGTTGACACTCGCGTCGCATAGTTTTTATGTTTTCTGCAATTGTGACGAGTGTCCCTGCTCGGGCGCCAATTAATAATATTGTAATTACGGTTGTATTAAAAAATATATTTATTTATTATTCGACGGAATTCACATCCGACCGCGTTCACCGTGCAAACAATATAAAAACTTAAAACTAGCTTAAAAATAAAAACCCTTAAACTTCAAAGGTTCTACATTTTACGATATTTACTGGTAAACTCTTTACCGACAATTCCAACTAAGTGAGCGATGCTGGTGCTTTTATATTCAAATGATCTGAGCTTACAAATAAAGCTTTTTACTCAAAGCTTGCTCAGATCGTAATTTTAATCATACATTTTCTCAAACAAAATAAATTACTGTTTTACATTCAACCCTACAAAGTGAGAGCGTGCTATAACATGCATGCTTCATAGCTTCTAGGTCGTGCTTAAGAAGGGAGCCAAAGTCGAACTAATGTTTTTTGGTACGAAGTTTCAATGTTTTCTATTTTATAAAAAATTACTAAGATCCACTATTTCAATTATTTGCAACAAGCTAACCAAACATCTGATGAAGTCGAAACTTTTACAGCTGTTGTCTAAAATTTGTCAGATATACAAAATATAATTGCTTTTGTTCAGGCGTTGCCACCTGTTATGAAGTCAAGAATGGATTGTCAAAAATACACAAGAAAGATATACCATTAAGACCCATAACTTCGTGCGTACATTTGTCATCGCACAAATTATGTTAATATACCATATTGCATCAATTTGAAATATATAACTTATAATTCTGTCTTTAATATTAAAGATGCTATTGCTATCATGAAAAAAATTAACAATTCATATGTTATATATATGATAATGACGAGTTTCATTTGCATTATTTCTGAGTTTCATTTTCATTATTTCTGAGCATACCAATAGACTATGCGTTAAAAATTAACAATAAGTTGTCCTTTATAAAAAATAAATATAATATGTATATAGCAAAAAAAATTTATTTAATGTATTTATAATTTATATACAACCAAATTTATTTAATTTATTTATGATTTATATACAACTCACATTAATGCATACCATAACAGCTGGGGTGACAGAAATTTAAACAGAACTGGCAGGGATATTGACAGGCTCGTCACAGAACACTTATGGTAACTTCATGCGTCAGATGAACTAACATATTATAGCAGCACGACAGTCCACGTGATTGATTTCGGCTTATCAAACAACCTGGAACCGAACGTGTACATAGAGGTCCTTGATGAACTGGAGTCGAATCACAAACCAGTCCTTTTCATTCTTGAAATCTGCCCAGTTAACAACATGAATCCCACGTATGTAATCACCGACTGGAGCGCATTTCGAAAATTTGCCCAAATAACTGGAGACCCGATGAGCAGAAGAGAAGCCAATAGTCTCTCCAATGAGATTAGGAAAAAAATTGGTTAGCACAGTAATGAAAAATGGCGCGAATTTCTGTCAGAAATACATACAGGTGACAAAACCTCCTGGGCTTTGGGCTTCTAGACAGTGCCGTCTATTCATGGAGCGGCCAGCATGGCCTCACAGACATAGCCAAAGCCGAGCAGCTTCAGATTCTTTGAAGCTGCAATTTCAACCCAATGCTGACAGTGACTATGACACTCAGGAGGAAGATATTATTAAGGAGGCTTTTAATCTTAGGGACCAGGTCCCTGATGAAAGAATCTCACTGTATCATATTGAGTCTTAAGACCAGATCCACACTTGGACACGACAATATCAGCAACAAATGCCTCGTAATCTCCCAGAAGACGCAATTCAATGCATCGTTCACATCATCAACTGCATGTTTAGGCTTGTCAAGTTCCCAAAGACCTGGAAGATGGCCTTGGTTGTAGTGTTTCCTAAACCGGACAAGAATCCCTTATTTCCAACGGAATAGTTGGTCTAAATTTCTACATCTCCTTAAGCCGCTGTTTAATAACAATCGTCTTAACCTCAAAAATAAAAAGTTATTATATACTCAAAGCACTACTGTACGGATGTGTAACATACTGCAAAGCCTCAAATACTGCCATAAAGCAATTACAGATAGCACAAAATCTGGCTTTAAGAAGACTAATTAAGATTCTTGATATATTAGAACAACAGACATACTTAGAGTTCTAAGAATCGACTAAGTGAAAAAATATATCAATGACAGAGCCCTAAAATTATTCACAAAAGTTGATACGTTGCCAAACCCTGCACTAACAAACCTTAAGTCCACCTCAGGACGCACAAGAAGATATGCTGATCTACGGTCTGTCATCAGTTAAAAGATAAATAAATGATATAATTCTAGTATAGTTAAAGCTTAGTGTGGGACAGGGATAAGCCCCCCAGCCACAAGAGTAAAAGTGCGCAATAGCACTAACTCAAATCACAACAACAACAATAACAACAATAGAAAATAGCTACTTCATATTACTGCGTTTATTCCGCTTTTCATTATGTTAGTAGTTAAAATGATTAATTTTGTTTATTGTTTATTGTTGTAATGAACTAGTTACGTGACTTTTACTATATGGTTTTTTAGTGTGTTAAACGCGTACTCTTGGTTATATCCCAAGTTAAATTCGACGGTCTGTCTACGCAAGACATTCAATACCGTCTCCTTTGATGAGAAATTTTTGATGAATTTATACCTTGCTTACTTTGCTAATAAAAGTTTCTATCTCGTCGAAATTAACCGGTCTCGGCATCACTTATGGTATATCGCTTCAAGCTGTTTTTCAGAAGGTTTTATGAACGTAGAGTCTATTACGTGACCAACGTATTCAACGTTTTGCAAACACATATTTATGGTATTGGTAATGTACTCCAATTTTTTTGAACCGAATGAAAAGCTCACGAAAGCACTGGTGACAAGAAACTGGTAGTCGTTGGTATTCGAACAGCTCAAAAGGAATGTTTACATCAAAAAGTTTCTTTGAATTTTCTGTCAGAATTTGGTGATACGATTCACTCAAATAAAATTTTGAAAAGAACTGGCCTTCTTTAAGTTTATAGAATAATTCCTCTATTTTGGGAATCGGATAACGATCAATTTCAATTCGTCGGTTTATACTGGCTTTGAAGTCTACACATTACCGTATTTGACGATTAGGGTTGCCATTCGCTAGAATTTATTGGTTTCAAAACATTTATCGGAACTAATCGATCGATTTCTGAACGGACATCATCAAAAAGAGCGAATGGTGTTGTGTATAGCTTCCTGAATTTTTTAGAAGCATTCGAATTAAGAGTGATATTTGCTTTTAACAAGTTACACTGACCCAGTTCACTTTTAAAAGTATTGGAAAATCGACTCTTGACAGTATAAAATAGTGATCTCAGCGACGTAGCATTAGAGGGTAAAAGAGCACAATTGTTGATAATTATGTCGTTAGGTATCAAAACTTTGAATTTCAATTGTGTAACCAATTAAGTCACAGAATGTTTGTGGCATCTACTAACAATGAACCTCAGCAACTCCGCGAACAGGAACCACGGCACTTCTGCTTGTTTGATTCGTAGGCAAACAAGCAAGTTCTGCCCCAGAGTACGTTAGTCCTCTAAACCGATGACAGTACAGTCATTGTTTTATTCTTGCCGTTTAAATCGAACAAAATTTTGACTTTTGTTGTGTGTACAGAATGATTGTTTCAAGTGTGCCGACATCTTCAAGAATCTGCTGTTGATTTTCCTGGGCACTCAAAATTGATTTGATGGTATTGAAATAATTTCGTTGTTGTTCTTTTGTTTTACTGATTGACTGACATAAATATGATCATGCTTCGAACATAAATTGCATTTGGTTATATTTATGTAGTGATAGCACTTTTCACGTTTGTGTAAAATTTCACATTTGGGACATGATTTAAATGTTTGAGTTATGTTGTAGCTGCTTGTCTTGTATTATTCTTATTTTGTTTGTGATATCTCGGATTTTGCTATCTGCATAAGACTCGTAACAATTTTGATTAGAACATTTAAATAAACAATCCTTAGCTGCATCCTTTAAGTCGGCGATCCAATCGCTGTATGACTCATCATGTTTCATTATAGTGCGATAAAATTTGAATCTAGCACTCAGGACATTTACTTTTCCTTCGAAATACTGCGTTAACGTGGTGATAATTTTTTAAAACAGTTTTTTCTTTTACTTTGCCGTTAAATAGTATCTGCAAAAGTTCTAAGCTTTCTGCTACGAACCAACTGAGAATACAAGCTCGTTTGGTGTTGTCGTCATCGACTCCATGCGCTTCGAAATGTTGTTCCAATTCAAGCAAATAGGTACTCCAGAGGGCAGTTGATCTCTCAGTTGACCGTCAAATCAACTGCCGAAAATAAAAATATAAATATATATATATATATAATATATATATAAATATATATATATAATATATAAATTAAATAATCTATATAGATGTATAAAATTTATAAAGAAGAAAAAGAATATGAAAAACTTGCTCATCTTGACGTAATACTAATTAGACACAACAATAAATTTAAAATAAATTGGTATCAAAAACTTACAAACACACATTATATAATTCAGAACATAGATTTAAATTTGATTATACGTGTTTAAAACATCAGCGATCTAATTTTTCACAATGAAAATAGAAGAATTCTAACAGACCTTCTGCTCCAATATGATTATACCAAACGGATCATACATTCTCTTTTAAAACAAGGGCCAAAAATTTACCTTCCAATGATGTACACCTGGTTTCTCAGAAAATTTCAACAAATCCAAATGCTATAATGAAGATAGGCACACATTAGCGTCCAAAGTCAAGACTACACTAAACCACTATTTTTTGAACAAGAAAAAAAACTGCCAATCTACAACTTAGATGAACGCCATGCCCTATACAAATTTCCATGTAAAGTGACACCTCCAATATATGTCAGCAAGTAATGTACAACAAAAAACAAACTTATGATGAGAATCGCAGGCCATAAACACGACATAAAGAGAAGAAAAGACAGCATTACCAACCCAATGTTCTAAAATGAACCATACTTCTCCAAATTTTGAAGAAGTACGAAAATAAAAAGACGACATAAGCCCAGTGAAAAGTTGTTTATTGGTTTTATTAATAAAAAATTAATTAATAATAAAACCTAAAACTAATATTAAAAATAAAATGAATAAAAACCAAACAAAGAATAACTAAAGTACCTATAATTGTAAACTAGGTCTCGGGTAGCTCGCGGAAAATAGGATAAAGTAAAAATAACGTCTATTTTACTATAGTGTCAAACTATAGCAATAACAATTTACCGCACAACTCAAAATATTTTGCTGCCAGAGCAAGTCTTGCTGTTCAGCGCTTATCTACGCAGTTAAAAGTAACGATAAGGCAATAATAATAAGGTTGTAATGAAAAATTTCAGCTCTCAAAAAGTGTTAACGCCGATATTTCCGGTATTACTTTGCTATTACAGCTAGAGCATAAAAAACAGCATCGTATCTAGCTGCAACAAGTAGAGCAATAAGGTCAGAAAGAACAAATTCGAAAGATCCACCAGTTTCAAGTACCCAAGAAATAAATGGCTATCAAACATCGCAAAATGAAAACATAGAGGACACAATTACTAATTATGAAATTAAAGACGAAATTTAAAGCTCATATTTTTCCTCAACCAATTCACAAAAAGTAGTAATTCCAAAAAACGTAGAATGGTTGCTTTATCTCTTCCTTCTTCACAATTCCCTTTCTTAGGGCAATTACTGAGGAGAAGACATTATCTACCTGAAACATATTAACAAGGAATAGTCAGAAAACAGCTTACCCATATGATAAAAAAAAACAAAAAACAAAAAATTGGACCGTAGGACAAACTAAAAAGTCTCTCAAAGAATAAACAGATATGCTGATATTAGATGCGGACGAAGGCGACACCATGAATAACAATGATTATAAAAATAAAATGCTGCTGCCTCTCGTATTTATGATCTCTGATATTAGATGCGGACGAAGGCAACACCATGAATAACAATGATTATAAAAATAAAATGCTGCTGCCTCTCGTATTTATGATCTCCCGAAAATACACAAACACGGAATACCATTATGACTTATAATTTCGTGTGTTAATGTAGCAATTTATAGATAATAGATATTTCAAATCTGAAAATAAAATTTATTATCAAACCAAAGGTATGCTTTGGGGTCGCTTATATCACCAATAATATATAGTAATGACAAGCATTTTAAACCCATTTATGGTTAAAACATCCATAAACACAAACCACGTTTTTTGACCAAATATGTTGATGATATATTTGCTATAGTCAAAACAGATGACATAGATAATAATCTGGCCATATTGACTAACCTACACAGTAAAATAAAATTTACAAAAGAAGAAGTTAATAAAAAACTGCCTTATTTGGACACAATAGTAATAAGACATAATAATACAGTGTAGTGCGTAACATTGTATTAAACTTAATAAGGCGAGTGTTCAAGATTAGTAATTAAATTTTTCACAAGGAAAATCAAAAAAATGCTTATTGGTATATTAACTAAAAACAATTTTTCAGTTACCATTATCAAATCCTTGATAAGAAAGCAAAAACTATTGAAAGTAGCAAATCGGAGAGTGAACCCAAAACTTATGTATCAATGACTTACATACCTGGCTCCTTCGAAAATCAAAATGCTACAATAAAACAACACATAAAGTAGGATTAAAAACAACAAACACATTAAAAAGTTTGTGTTAATAAAAAAAAAACACCAATAGACAAAATGATAGTACATAAATTTAGTTTCACTTCTATTTACATTGCAATCCGAGTCTTTAAATAATTAAGTAATATAACACACAATAACATCAACTATTAAGATTGCATTAGAAATCTTATAATAAATGTCTTTAAAAAATAATCAAAATTGATGTGTATTCTGACAAATATAATTGATTAGAAGATGACCGTAAATTTGCCGGAGTAGAAAGGAAAATAATAAAGTGTTTTTGTTTGTACATTATTCACTAAATTAAATCATTTTAATTTAAAAATTATATTTAATTTATTAACTTACTTTTGCCAAATGTCCTGCTCTTCACTTAACACAATATTTAATATTAATCAAAACCAAAAACAAAACAAATTTTAAATGCTGCCCATACGAAATGCTTAGTATAAATACATTTTCGGAGTAAAATTTTTTCTTATGTATAAGAAATATGGCAACATTGAAAAAAGAGTAAAAGTGCAACGCAAATGTTAATCAAAGCAAATGCTTGACTAACGTAGTAACATTGCAACGCATTACTAGACATGTATTTTGTTGTTGCTGCGTTGCACTTTTAATACGTTACTCGGTTACCGAGCGCGTTACTCGAACTCGTGAATAACCCTAATATAAATTTATTTATTGTTATGTTCTCATTGTCGCCTAGAGACCCCTGAGTCTGAAGAAGTTTGCATAGTTTTCGGTGCCGTAAACACCATCTAAATGTCACCGTAACTTGATAGTTGCCGATCGTATAATTAACTTAATCTTAAGGGCTTCATGTTCATCAATGATATTTTCCATTTTAAGAGTTTTTTTATAAAACTTTGCTTATGTTCTATATGAACTTCGATATTAAGCTTGTGGATAATTTTATCCAAGTCAATTATTTTTTTTTTTCACTTCGTGAGGAAAATTTATTTCATTTTTCTATTTTTTTTCTCCTCTTTCGTGCCCACTTTAAACTTATTGTTTAAAGTCGGGCCGACTGCTTTCCTGTATACCTTGGACTCGGTTCAGGTTTACAGTTTACGAATAATTTATTTCAAGCGGCTGATTATATTAAGTCACTTTCTTGTTAAATTATTTTGATTAGTGTCCGTGACTGTGCGATCTTTAATTATTAAATTTGGCTTTTTTTTGTGATTTAAAATTTTTTTTAGGTTACTTTTAATTTTTCACCATAAAGTGAATAACAACTTTATAATCCACCAAATGTTTTATTCAAATAGTACTTTGATCACTTTCCGAATAACACTTTTTATCAAGGTCCACGTTTTTTTTTCTCCTTGTTTTGGGATATTTGTTAGTTTTTAATTCACTGCAAACACCTTTGTTATCGGGTGTTATATATTGCAGGAATTTTTATATTTTACACTGACGTCGCGTACTTTTTAAATTTTCTGCAATTAGCGTGAGTTCATTGCGGTTGACACTCGCGTCGCATAGTTTTTATGTTTTCTGCAATTGTGACGAGTGTCCCTGCTCGGGCGCCAATTAATAATATTGTAATTACGGTTGTATTAAAAAATATATTTATTTATTATTCGACGGAATTCACATCCGACCGCGTTCACCGTGCAAACAATATAAAAACTTAAAACTAGCTTAAAAATAAAAACCCTTAAACTTCAAAGGTTCTACATTTTACGATATTTACTGGTAAACTCTTTACCGACAATTCCAACTAAGTGAGCGATGCTGGTGCTTTTATATTCAAATGATCTGAGCTTACAAATAAAGCTTTTTACTCAAAGCTTGCTCAGATCGTAATTTTAATCATACATTTTCTCAAACAAAATAAATTACTGTTTTACATTCAACCCTACAAAGTGAGAGCGTGCTATAACATGCATGCTTCATAGCTTCTAGGTCGTGCTTAAGAAGGGAGCCAAAGTCGAACTAATGTTTTTTGGTACGAAGTTTCAATGTTTTCTATTTTATAAAAAATTACTAAGATCCACTATTTCAATTATTTGCAACAAGCTAACCAAACATCTGATGAAGTCGAAACTTTTACAGCTGTTGTCTAAAATTTGTCAGATATACAAAATATAATTGCTTTTGTTCAGGCGTTGCCACCTGTTATGAAGTCAAGAATGGATTGTCAAAAATACACAAGAAAGATATACCATTAAGACCCATAACTTCGTGCGTACATTTGTCATCGCACAAATTATGTTAATATACCATATTGCATCAATTTGAAATATATAACTTATAATTCTGTCTTTAATATTAAAGATGCTATTGCTATCATGAAAAAAATTAACAATTCATATGTTATATATATGATAATGACGAGTTTCATTTGCATTATTTCTGAGTTTCATTTTCATTATTTCTGAGCATACCAATAGACTATGCGTTAAAAATTAACAATAAGTTGTCCTTTATAAAAAATAAATATAATATGTATATAGCAAAAAAAATTTATTTAATGTATTTATAATTTATATACAACCAAATTTATTTAATTTATTTATGATTTATATACAACTCACATTAATGCATACCATAACAGCTGGGGTGACAGAAATTTAAACAGAACTGGCAGGGATATTGACAGGCTCGTCACAGAACACTTATGGTAACTTCATGCGTCAGATGAACTAACATATTATAGCAGCACGACAGTCCACGTGATTGATTTCGGCTTATCAAACAACCTGGAACCGAACGTGTACATAGAGGTCCTTGATGAACTGGAGTCGAATCACAAACCAGTCCTTTTCATTCTTGAAATCTGCCCAGTTAACAACATGAATCCCACGTATGTAATCACCGACTGGAGCGCATTTCGAAAATTTGCCCAAATAACTGGAGACCCGATGAGCAGAAGAGAAGCCAATAGTCTCTCCAATGAGATTAGGAAAAAAATTGGTTAGCACAGTAATGAAAAATGGCGCGAATTTCTGTCAGAAATACATACAGGTGACAAAACCTCCTGGGCTTTGGGCTTCTAGACAGTGCCGTCTATTCATGGAGCGGCCAGCATGGCCTCACAGACATAGCCAAAGCCGAGCAGCTTCAGATTCTTTGAAGCTGCAATTTCAACCCAATGCTGACAGTGACTATGACACTCAGGAGGAAGATATTATTAAGGAGGCTTTTAATCTTAGGGACCAGGTCCCTGATGAAAGAATCTCACTGTATCATATTGAGTCTTAAGACCAGATCCACACTTGGACACGACAATATCAGCAACAAATGCCTCGTAATCTCCCAGAAGACGCAATTCAATGCATCGTTCACATCATCAACTGCATGTTTAGGCTTGTCAAGTTCCCAAAGACCTGGAAGATGGCCTTGGTTGTAGTGTTTCCTAAACCGGACAAGAATCCCTTATTTCCAACGGAATAGTTGGTCTAAATTTCTACATCTCCTTAAGCCGCTGTTTAATAACAATCGTCTTAACCTCAAAAATAAAAAGTTATTATATACTCAAAGCACTACTGTACGGATGTGTAACATACTGCAAAGCCTCAAATACTGCCATAAAGCAATTACAGATAGCACAAAATCTGGCTTTAAGAAGACTAATTAAGATTCTTGATATATTAGAACAACAGACATACTTAGAGTTCTAAGAATCGACTAAGTGAAAAAATATATCAATGACAGAGCCCTAAAATTATTCACAAAAGTTGATACGTTGCCAAACCCTGCACTAACAAACCTTAAGTCCACCTCAGGACGCACAAGAAGATATGCTGATCTACGGTCTGTCATCAGTTAAAAGATAAATAAATGATATAATTCTAGTATAGTTAAAGCTTAGTGTGGGACAGGGATAAGCCCCCCAGCCACAAGAGTAAAAGTGCGCAATAGCACTAACTCAAATCACAACAACAACAATAACAACAATAGAAAATAGCTACTTCATATTACTGCGTCTATTCCGCTTTTCATTATGTTAGTAGTTAAAATGATTAATTTTGTTTATTGTTTATTGTTGTAATGAACTAGTTACGTGACTTTTACTATATGGTTTTTTAGTGTGTTAAACGCGTACTCTTGGTTATATCCCAAGTTAAATTCGACGGTCTGTCTACGCAAGACATTCAATACCGTCTCCTTTGATGAGAAATTTTTGATGAATTTATACCTTGCTTACTTTGCTAATAAAAGTTTCTACCTCGTCGAAATTAACCGGTCTCGGCATCACTTATGGTATATCGCTTCAAGCTGTTTTTCAGAAGGTTTTATGAACGTAGAGTCTATTACGTGACCAACGTATTCAACGTTTTGCAAACACATATTTATGGTATTGGTAATGTACTCCAATTTTTTTGAACCGAATGAAAAGCTCACGAAAGCACTGGTGACAAGAAACTGGTAGTCGTTGGTATTCGAACAGCTCAAAAGGAATGTTTACATCAAAAAGTTTCTTTGAATTTTCTGTCAGAATTTGGTGATACGATTCACTCAAATAAAATTTTGAAAAGAACTGGCCTTCTTTAAGTTTATAGAATAATTCCTCTATTTTGGGAATCGGATAACGATCAATTTCAATTCGTCGGTTTATACTGGCTTTGAAGTCTACACATTACCGTATTTGACGATTAGGGTTGCCATTCGCTAGAATTTATTGGTTTCAAAACATTTATCGGAACTAATCGATCGATTTCTGAACGGACATCATCAAAAAGAGCGAATGGTGTTGTGTATAGCTTCCTGAATTTTTTAGAAGCATTCGAATTAAGAGTGATATTTGCTTTTAACAAGTTACACTGACCCAGTTCACTTTTAAAAGTATTGGAAAATCGACTCTTGACAGTATAAAATAGTGATCTCAGCGACGTAGCATTAGAGGGTAAAAGAGCACAATTGTTGATAATTATGTCGTTAGGTATCAAAACTTTGAATTTCAATTGTGTAACCAATTAAGTCACAGAATGTTTGTGGCATCTACTAACAATGAACCTCAGCAACTCCGCGAACAGGAACCACGGCACTTCTGCTTGTTTGATTCGTAGGCAAACAAGCAAGTTCTGCCCCAGAGTACGTTAGTCCTCTAAACCGATGACAGTACAGTCATTGTTTTATTCTTGCCGTTTAAATCGAACAAAATTTTGACTTTTGTTGTGTGTACAGAATGATTGTTTCAAGTGTGCCGACATCTTCAAGAATCTGCTGTTGATTTTCCTGGGCACTCAAAATTGATTTGATGGTATTGAAATAATTTCGTTGTTGTTCTTTTGTTTTACTGATTGACTGACATAAATATGATCATGCTTCGAACATAAATTGCATTTGGTTATATTTATGTAGTGATAGCACTTTTCACGTTTGTGTGAAATTTCACATTTGGGACATGATTTAAATGTTTGAGTTATGTTGTAGCTGCTTGTCTTGTATTATTCTTATTTTGTTTGTGATATCTCGGATTTTGCTATCTGCATAAGACTCGTAACAATTTTGATTAGAACATTTAAATAAACAATCCTTAGCTGCATCCTTTAAGTCGGCGATCCAATCGCTGTATGACTCATCATGTTTCATTATAGTGCGATAAAATTTGAATCTAGCACTCAGGACATTTACTTTTCCTTCGAAATACTGCGTTAACGTGGAGATAATTTTTTAAAACAGTTTTTTCTTTTACTTTGCCGTTAAATAGTATCTGCAAAAGTTCTAAGCTTTCTGCTACGAACCAACTGAGAATACAAGCTCGTTTGGTGTTGTCGTCATCGACTCCATGCGCTTCGAAATGTTGTTCCAATTCAAGCAAATAGGTACTCCAGAGGGCAGTTGATCTCTCAGTTGACCGTCAAATCAACTGCCGAAAATAAAAATATAAATATATATATATATATAATATATATATAAATATATATATATAATATATAAATTAAATAATCTATATAGATGTATAAAATTTATAAAGAAGAAAAAGAATATGAAAAACTTGCTCATCTTGACGTAATACTAATTAGACACAACAATAAATTTAAAATAAATTGGTATCAAAAACTTACAAACACACATTATATAATTCAGAACATAGATTTAAATTTGATTATACGTGTTTAAAACATCAGCGATCTAATTTTTCACAATGAAAATAGAAGAATTCTAACAGACCTTCTGCTCCAATATGATTATACCAAACGGATCATACATTCTCTTTTAAAACAAGGGCCAAAAATTTACCTTCCAATGATGTACACCTGGTTTCTCAGAAAATTTCAACAAATCCAAATGCTATAATGAAGATAGGCACACATTAGCGTCCAAAGTCAAGACTACACTAAACCACTATTTTTTGAACAAGAAAAAAAACTGCCAATCTACAACTTAGATGAACGCCATGCCCTATACAAATTTCCATGTAAAGTGACACCTCCAATATATGTCAGCAAGTAATGTACAACAAAAAACAAACTTATGATGAGAATCGCAGGCCATAAACACGACATAAAGAGAAGAAAAGACAGCATTACCAACCCAATGTTCTAAAATGAACCATACTTCTCCAAATTTTGAAGAAGTACGAAAATAAAAAGACGACATAAGCCCAGTGAAAAGTTGTTTATTGGTTTTATTAATAAAAAATTAATTAATAATAAAACCTAAAACTAATATTAAAAATAAAATGAATAAAAACCAAACAAAGAATAACTAAAGTACCTATAATTGTAAACTAGGTCTCGGGTAGCTCGCGGAAAATAGGATAAAGTAAAAATAACGTCTATTTTACTATAGTGTCAAACTATAGCAATAACAATTTACCGCACAACTCAAAATATTTTGCTGCCAGAGCAAGTCTTGCTGTTCAGCGCTTATCTACGCAGTTAAAAGTAACGATAAGGCAATAATAATAAGGTTGTAATGAAAAATTTCAGCTCTCAAAAAGTGTTAACGCCGATATTTCCGGTATTACTTTGCTATTACAGCTAGAGCATAAAAAACAGCATCGTATCTAGCTGCAACAAGTAGAGCAATAAGGTCAGAAAGAACAAATTCGAAAGATCCACCAGTTTCAAGTACCCAAGAAATAAATGGCTATCAAACATCGCAAAATGAAAACATAGAGGACACAATTACTAATTATGAAATTAAAGACGAAATTTAAAGCTCATATTTTTCCTCAACCAATTCACAAAAAGTAGTAATTCCAAAAAACGTAGAATGGTTGCTTTATCTCTTCCTTCTTCACAATTCCCTTTCTTAGGGCAATTACTGAGGAGAAGACATTATCTACCTGAAACATATTAACAAGGAATAGTCAGAAAACAGCTTACCCATATGATAAAAAAAAACAAAAAACAAAAAATTGGACCGTAGGACAAACTAAAAAGTCTCTCAAAGAATAAACAGATATGCTGATATTAGATGCGGACGAAGGCGACACCATGAATAACAATGATTATAAAAATAAAATGCTGCTGCCTCTCGTATTTATGATCTCTGATATTAGATGCGGACGAAGGCAACACCATGAATAACAATGATTATAAAAATAAAATGCTGCTGCCTCTCGTATTTATGATCTCCCGAAAATACACAAACACGGAATACCATTATGACTTATAATTTCGTGTGTTAATGTAGCAATTTATAGATAATAGATATTTCAAATCTGAAAATAAAATTTATTATCAAACCAAAGGTATGCTTTGGGGTCGCTTATATCACCAATAATATATAGTAATGACAAGCATTTTAAACCCATTTATGGTTAAAACATCCATAAACACAAACCACGTTTTTTGACCAAATATGTTGATGATATATTTGCTATAGTCAAAACAGATGACATAGATAATAATCTGGCCATATTGACTAACCTACACAGTAAAATAAAATTTACAAAAGAAGAAGTTAATAAAAAACTGCCTTATTTGGACACAATAGTAATAAGACATAATAATACAGTGTAGTGCGTAACATTGTATTAAACTTAATAAGGCGAGTGTTCAAGATTAGTAATTAAATTTTTCACAAGGAAAATCAAAAAAATGCTTATTGGTATATTAACTAAAAACAATTTTTCAGTTACCATTATCAAATCCTTGATAAGAAAGCAAAAACTATTGAAAGTAGCAAATCGGAGAGTGAACCCAAAACTTATGTATCAATGACTTACATACCTGGCTCCTTCGAAAATCAAAATGCTACAATAAAACAACACATAAAGTAGGATTAAAAACAACAAACACATTAAAAAGTTTGTGTTAATAAAAAAAAAACACCAATAGACAAAATGATAGTACATAAATTTAGTTTCACTTCTATTTACATTGCAATCCGAGTCTTTAAATAATTAAGTAATATAACACACAATAACATCAACTATTAAGATTGCATTAGAAATCTTATAATAAATGTCTTTAAAAAATAATCAAAATTGATGTGTATTCTGACAAATATAATTGATTAGAAGATGACCGTAAATTTGCCGGAGTAGAAAGGAAAATAATAAAGTGTTTTTGTTTGTACATTATTCACTAAATTAAATCATTTTAATTTAAAAATTATATTTAATTTATTAACTTACTTTTGCCAAATGTCCTGCTCTTCACTTAACACAATATTTAATATTAATCAAAACCAAAAACAAAACAAATTTTAAATGCTGCCCATACGAAATGCTTAGTATAAATACATTTTCGGAGTAAAATTTTTTCTTATGTATAAGAAATATGGCAACATTGAAAAAAGAGTAAAAGTGCAACGGAAATGTTAGTCAA
>NW_024031612.1:0-16394 GCF_002237135.1 Teleopsis dalmanni
AACTATAATGTTATAAAATATCCAAAAAGTTGTGTATTCGGGAATAAATAGGATAGTAAGGTACAAATTAAAATAAGGTATAACTAGTCTTTATTTGGTGAATAAGTAGTATACAGTTATTATTATTATACTGATTTCAAATTTTACATGGTTGGGTTTAGGTGCAATCACTCCACTATAGATCAAGTTCATAGCATTACCAATGTAATAGAAAAGGTTTTTGAGAGAAAAAAATATGTTTAGCCTTGTTTTTAGATGTCTCGCAGGCATTCGATAAAGTCCGGCACTCCGGATTGCTTACCAAAGTAAATAATATTCTCCCGACTGAGTGTTATGACATTATTTCCTCTTACGTATCTGATCGTTACTTTAGAGTAAAGCACGATGATGCCTATAGAAAAATGCGTAAAATTAACTCTGGAGTTCCACAAGGTAGTGCCTTGGGTCCGCTCTTATATCTTATTTATACATATGACCTGCCAATGAGTGCAACGACTTTTACAGCAACTTTACACAAATTTCCATCATTCAATGATTTCAAATTTTTTGCTACGGAGTGCAACAAACGCGCCATGGTACGTGAGAAATTCTGACTTGCATCGTGACCTCGGAGTGTCCACAGTACAGGAAGAAATTCACACCAAAGCCAATCGCACCAATATAGACTTGGTTTTTTAGTGATTTGAAGTGCTAATTGAAATAAAATTTTATTAACAAGTAATGTTTGGAATATGGAACCTTCAACCTCAGGTATTTTTCTAATATTTGAATGTATTTGCGATTACAAAATATTATGCACATAAAATTAAAAAAAATTTATTTGTTATAGTCTTGAAATTACATGTATTGTCAGGAAATAAATAGACAAAGTTATTTTTGTAGTAAAATGTACTAATAATTCCAAATTATATGTAAAGTACATCAAACATTGTTGGTATAATGTGTCTGTTTCTTCTTTTGTTTTGTTTTTGTAACGAGTAACAATAAAAGTGATGTCAACGTAATTTGCGAAAAATGAAGAAATGAAATGTTAACTGAAAACGTCTTCTTTTTATAAGAACCTTATCAAACACTATTTTCATTTCACGTCAGACGCTGTATGATATTATGAAAAAGTCAGGGTTTGAAAGGTTTGAAGAAAATTTTCAATTCTAAAAAAACGAAATTAAAAATCGTACTGGTGCGGCAGATGAAGATGAAATTTGGAAGAGATTTTGAAAATTTTTTTTTAGGTATTTCAAAATACATTGTTTTGTCCAACACAGAATAGAATAGAAGAAATTAATTCATAATTGGTTAGATTCATCTATAGATTTACTTCTTATAATATATATAAACGCGGTCGTAAAGAAACTACATTTGAAGAGTGTGATGTATCCACTAGATACAAAAAAACCAAAAAACCCGGAATTGGTAACTCAAATGATGGGAATACAGCCAGAAGGTTCTTTTAAAACGCAGAACTATCGGCTGAAATCACTAGTGTTGATTTAGATTTATAAAAAGAATGCATATCATATTGATTGTTGTTTCTTGTGACCATGAAATAGAAATTGAAAGGTTTCGATGTTTTGCACATGATGTTTTGCTTGGTATAATATGCCTCCTACACTACATAAATACTTTATTCATGGTCCGGAGATAATATCGCACGCTATGTTACCAATTGGCCACTATGTTACCAATAACGGAGGAACCGCGAGAAGCTTTTAACAAAGAATTTAAAAAATATAGAGAACATTTCACACGTAAATGTAGCAGAGAAAAGACCAATCACGATATTTTTAATAGGTTTCTTATTAGTTCTGATCCCGTTATTTTAAGCTTTAGAAAACTTAATAAAAAAAAGTTACAACACATACCACCATTAGCTTTAGATCTTCTAAAATCACCACCTGTAAAAAATACTAATTCCCAATCTATCAGTGATGATGATAATGATAATTATGATGGTCATGACGATGATGATGACGATAATGGTGAAGATGCTGATAATAGGGATTTTATAATGTATATATGATTAGGTGAAAGTAACCAAAATTTAATATGTTAATGAAAAATTTTGTAAAAAAAACAACAACAACAACAACAAATAAATTGTTTTTTTTTTTTTTATATTCTTCTTTTCTATCTATATATATAAAAGTAGTCAACAGGTGAATTGATCGCCATTTTTTGGGTCAATTACCCCACTGTGCGCGGGGTTAATAAAGATTAAAAAATCTTTGACTGTTGACTGTATGCTTAGATTAAAGGCAGAGTTCATGAGTTAGAGAATTAAATTACACTGTACTTATTTACCAGGTGTACCGGTATGAAGTGAGCGTAAAGATACAAATGTTCCGATAGGGAACATTTGTTGTGATCGAGCCTTTATTTCTTTTTGTTTATTTGCTATAACATGTGCGAAATATATTTAGTATACATCAAGTCATTGAACAGACATCATATTTTTTCATCGTGTTAAATATGTCGAATTATGTTCCAGAAAGTGATGATTTGCGGAAAGCATTAATTTTTTGTTTTCATTTGAAGAAAAGTGGTGCAGAGTCGCATCGAATGCTTGTCGAGGCATATGGTGATCATGCTCTATCAGAAGCAACATGCAAAAGATGCTTTCAACGGTTCAGAAATAATGATTTTGATGTGAGAAATGAAGAACGTGGAAGACCGCCAAAAAAGTTTGAAGACGCCGAATTGCAAACGATATTGGATGGAGATGACACTTTGGGTCAAAAGCAAATGGCAGAAATGTTAAATGTTGCACAACAAACAATTTCTGGCCGTTTAAAAGCTATGGGAAAGATCCAAAAGTGTGGAAAATGGGTGCCACATGAATTGAATGGAAGACAGATGGAAAACCGAAAAAACACTTGTGAAATTTTGCTTTAAAGACACGAAAGAAAATCAGTTTTCCTTCGGATTGTTACTGGCGATGAAAAATGGATTTATTTTAAGTATCCTAAACGGAAAAAATCATGGGTTAATCCGGGACAACCATCAACATCGACTGCAAAACCAGATCGATTCGGCAAGAAGACAATGCTGAGTGTTTGGTGGGACCAGAAAGGTGTGGTGTACGAGCTCCTAAAACCTGGTGAAACCGTCAATGCTGGTCGCTATGAACAACAAATGATAAATTTGAACCATGCATTGATCGAGAAACGACCAGAATGGGCCAGAAGACACGGCAAGGTAATTCTGCTCCATGACAATGCACCTGCACACAAAGAAAAACGGGTTCAGGATGCAATCAAAACACTTGGCTGGGAGCTGCTACCCCACCCGCCGTATTCACCAGACTTGGCTCCTTCCGACTACAATTTGTTTTCATCGATGGGACACGCATTGGCTGAGCAGCACTTTGATTTCTACGTGGAGGTCGAAAATTGGGTCTCTGGTTGGTTTGCTTTAAAAGACGAACAATTTTTTTGGCGTGGTATACACAAATTGCCAGAAAGGTGGTCAAAATGTGTAGAAAGCAATGGCCAAAACTTTGAATAAAATGTTTTTTACTTTCCTATTAATAATTAGTGTTTTATTTTCACCAAAAAACGCTCATTTCATACCGGTACACCTAATACTATGAATTAAGCCAGCAAAATTGATGATTTAATTCAGTATTGATGAAAATGAGATATCCATAATCTATTTCTTATTTTCGTTTTAGACGATTGTGAAAAACAATTTTTATTATAATTCTTATAATAATTAATTACTTTTACAAAAGATATATATCATATTAAAAGCAAATACTGAGTGAATAACATCGGCTTTAAAACTGAAAACATTCACTAGGAAATATTATGTAAAACACAAATGATCAGTTCATACTAATACTTAGAAAAGGTTTTAAAGAATCTGTATACTTTGTTGTATATTATATTTCTAAAATATATATTTTTCGTATTTAAAATTCAACTTAAATATTGCCAATCTCCTTAAATATTAACAGTCAAAATTATGCTTATTCATAAAAATGCAACGTGGACACCATGGAGACAAGAAATAAAAACATAAAGATTTTTATTTTCTATTAATTAAGATTTTATTTCTGACTTTTATGTGATATTTAACTTCGACATTTTTTCTTGCATTAGAATCAAGTTTCAATAAATTTGACCCACTTTTTCCTTACTAACATAACGTCTTTCTAACCGACAGACAATTCCTTACTAACATAACGTCTTTCTAACCGACAGACAACGGCTACATTCATTTTGATGCAAATGGTAATGGTGATGCAGCCAACTACTGCGGTTGCAGTAGTTTTTTTTTTTAGAACAAACTAGTAACAGACAAATTTAAAAGATTATAATTGAAATAACAAAATAAAAATAAAAAATATGATAGTTTTTCTAATATTTTCACATAATATTTTTACCTCAAATCACTGTCAACTAGAACCCTATAAATCCAACATGCTGTCATTTTGTCAGTTTTCAATTTATAGTTTAATAAATTCTTCGTAGCAAATGAAGATTGGACTTCTTATTGTTCAATATTTATTTGCCTTAATTTAAAATTTTTATGAAAAAACCAAATTTCAAACTTTAAAATTTCTACATATGGTATTAAGGGTTTCGCCTAATTTTTTGTCTTTTAATTTCTTTTATAAGTTCAGATATCAATTTCATGCATTTTTAACTAGTTTGATTCCATTTTTTATATTAATCTGGACCACCAAGTTTACAGCAGTTTATGTATACAACTTCAGTTTTTATAATAGTTGTCTTCAAAAAAATAATGTAGCAATATTTTTTAACAATGACCGAATAAACAAACGCATTTTTATTGAACAACATCAAGAGATTAGAATTTAATTGTATAGGTAAAGTTCTAAGCATGAGAAATGGAAAATGGAAAATACTTTAAACAAGTTAACAATACAAATCTAAAAACTAAAAAGTTGTGAACTTGTACAATATCACGTGAATTAATTCAATCTGTATTCAACTTAAACTTTAACTATGTACTAGATTTATTTCTACATATACTATATTGCCACCCGAACGAAAACCAGAAAACAAATATTCAATGAAATGCAAGTCACACACACTTCAAACAACTAAAAAATTTATCTGAATAATGTACTCGTAGGCATATTTTACTATGGATATGTATACATCCCTTAGTCAAGTCTTTTATAATAACTTTATATGCTAATGCTTTTAATTTATATTTAAATTAATTGTAATCACGGCACTCATTATCTTTTAAATTAAGGCACTAAAGTTCAAGTTCACGAAAAGTTCAGATATTTTCTTGTAAGTTTATCAAAAGACATTGGTTCGCCCGCAAATTGGTTAGTAAACGCTAGTTTTGTAGCAAAATATTTAATTATAATGATAATAATTACCTATTTAATACTAGTTGATTTTTTTATATACGTTTAATGTTCGTTAGTTAAGATAATGTTATTGTATTATATTTACCACTTTAACAATTTAAATTTTAGATTGTACTCATATTTGTATATCTTTTATCATGTTTTTCAGCAAATTTTTACTTATTCATTTGTACTTTAATTAGATTTGACAATATATTAATGAAGTTTAGAAAATAAACATTCTTTCAATGTTTTGGAATTAAAAAATTTGTAATTTTTCTATTAATTTTATTTTATTACAACTACGTAATATTCAAACAATTTATGAAATTAAATATCAAATAATTGTGATTTCATCAAACATCCATTCCATTGAAATTATGGAATCGGAATTGAGCATATCAAGAAACATTTATTTATAGCATTTTGACTGTGATACTTAGGTCACAGAAAAGTGTATGAACGGTTTACACGGCACAACAATTTTGACGGGGAAAAGTTACTCGCATCTATCAACTCTTGTGATTTGGGAGCATTTAACTTATATCTTTTCAGAAAAATTGATATACCAATAAATCAGTTTCAATAAATCAGAACCATTCAAAGGAATGTATAAACCTCTAAAGAAATACCACATCAGAAGCAATTATTTCAATTGTACTTTATTCAAATGTCATGAAATTTTAATAATCCTTCCAGTAAAGATCCCTTTTTTCTTTCTCTCTCTAAAAGTTTTCACATATATTGGAGAAAATTGTTTCAATATCTGTGAAACATCAAACTTTTGGTTTTTATTTAACAATATTTTTTTAAAGTTATTTCGGTTTTGTTAACTAAATCCATAGAAAACTATAAAGTAAAATGAAATATAAAGTAATTTTTATAGGAATACTAATTAATTTCGAAATAGTTCAAGTATATGACTGATTCGTAAAAATGGCTTTAATTGCTTTTAAATAGCAACATTAAAATCAATGTTGATTCCACTTTAAATCTTCTTGAATTTTATTAAACTTGAACAGATTTAAATGTTCACTATTTATTAAATAGTGTCACTTCGATGTCTGACTTAACTATCATTTGTCTCTTTGGTGACTAAATTTCTCAAATATTTGTTACTTACTACATTGTATATAAATATATACCATATACACGCATATCTATATACAATATAAAATAAGAGTTAACACGAATGAAAAAATAGTTTAAATATTTATTGTGAAAAAGATTAACACGTTAATGGTTTTGTAAAGTGCTAATGACTCATTAGTTTACTATTTTTAAAACGAAAAACTAAGAACTCAACCCTTTTAAATGCATAATCGGCTTAAAACTACTTAAATTCTGTACTTGAAGCACTTGACTAACACTTGCAGCAACACTGACTAACTTACCACTGTTAATTAACTAACATTAATATATTAAAAACTGAAGTGTGTACTTAAAAAAATATGTGTTTAACATACATAAATATTTTAAATCGAATAACTTATTTAAATTTTTATTTAATAATGGTATTTATTATAGTCGGATACCTTAAAGGACACACCACGCTCTGGTCGCCCAAATAAAGTTGTTACACCGGAAAACGTTAAACAAGCCAAGAAAATTGTTTTGGCATACCATAAAGTCAAGTTGCAGGAGATAGCTTACACTCTAAACATATCATGAAACATGTGGGGTAAGAAAGTTGCTTTCGAAATGGGTTGCAGCGTTAGCTCACAGTTAATTAAAAACAATATATGAATTATTCAGAGAGCAGATTGGACCTCTTAAAGCAAAATAAAACGGATTATTATTATCTGTATGTGGCAATGGATTAAACATAGATCCACTTCGGAGTCGTAACAACAGTAGGCTAAATGGATTGTAACTTGTGAAAGCCATCTAAAGCGACTGAAGGCGCAGTATACAACAAATTTTATATATAGTTATTCATATGCATGAAGAACAATTTCGCAAAAAACGGACCCAAATACAGAACACAAAGACGTCTCATCTAAATACTGCACCATCATACAGGCCTTTAGTTACAATGCCGAAAATGCACAAGCTACATTTTCAATTGCTTACGCATCCATCATATTCGCCTTATATTGACCCCTTTATTGTCAAATTGATGAATCCATTGCAGAAAAAATGCCTATTTTTAGGCAAATGGTGTCTTTCTACGAGACAGATAACGAAATGTTAGAGAACCGCTGGAATGATTGTATTACTCTTGAACTAATAATTGATAAATAAAATGGAATTTTGCTAAAATAAAAAAATATAAATAAGTTTTACATACATAGATCTGTGTGAAAGGCAAATAGCGGCGATGGTTTTACCGTGGATGTAAGGTTAGTAAGTTCAACTTTGCGAGACCTTTTTCTATTTCCCAGAGTTGGAATGAAAACCTCATATGAGCTATATTATTCACTAATACATACAACACACAGATAAAAACAGATAAATTATTGATAAAAAAATTCCTCCGATTCTTATTTTTTCGTTTTATTATAAGACGAAGAATAAAATAAGTCATCAGTCCCTGAAACACCCCCGTTTGGTTCGTGGCTTGATGAATACAAGTTTCATTTACTTTTACTTAAAACATTAGGGTGCAATAAATATTTTAATGATTCCTTATATATATAAGTAAAATTTGTAAACATTTTTTTATCAGTATTGATAAGTCAAATGTAACTTAAACATAAGTTCTTTGACATATACAGCACAAAATTTTATCGCTCTTATCAGCTATACATAACAGTTTCACTTATCTCTTTAATTTATTTTTGTTTTGTTATGTCAAATTGAAGAATTTACAATTATTACCAGCATATTTTCACCAATGTATTAATATTTTTCCTAGAATAATTATAAAACTGCACAATGGTGGCATACGATTCATTCAGCCTAATCACAAAAATATCGGGTGTATGAATCTATGTAATTTCCTATGCCAAATGTAAGGTCGCCCTGTTTTGTTTATTCCCTCTCATTTAATACTTAGTCACTTTATTATTGAGAAGTCTCAAGTAGTAAATGAAATGTACACATGCACACAGAGTTGTTGCAACAATACTTGGGTTATCTGAAGAGAAACTCATTTACTGGTGCACTTCCTATTGTGATTTCTATGCTGTCGTCGACGGAAAATAATGTGGATATCAGGGAGAATGACGTTTACAATGACTTTTGCTAAATATTTGCATTTGCTATACGTGAGTTTGAAAACAATTTTATCGATTTTTTTATTTTTTGAGTTTTAATGTTACTTCTGAGTTGCACTGTTCATCAGTGCATCAGTATTTGCATCGCGTAAATATTACAATTTCATATCGCCGACGTGTAATTTATTTATATGTAATATTAAATTTAAACAATATTAAATTTTTGTTATTGTATTAGTGGGTCATATTTGATAACGTCAACTTGTTATGTGGTTTAAAACAATAAAATATATATATTTTATAAGTATAATAGAACAATTATTAGAGATATTTATTAGACGAAAAAAAAAGGTTTTCAAGTAGAAAATACATTATTAAAAAATAAATAAACAAATAATGCCTCTACGAACAGAATAGTATTGAAATTTAACAATTGAAAATAAAATTATAATTAATTAATTAATTCAATCATTCTACAGCTGGTTTATGATTTTGTTCTAATATAAACACAACAAGTAAAATTGTTAATAAAAACTTTTATAGTAATAGTAACAAAACTCCAGAAAAACATGCGAACAAAAAAGTCAAGTACGGCTTTGGATCAGTTGGTTAAGGTGCGCTGATTCTGAGCTTCACATTTAGCAGGACCCGAGTTCGATTCCTGGTACTTGCAGTCTCAAAAAATAATAATTTACGAATAATTAAATACAAGAATTATTTCCAAGACCACTGATGATGGGTATTTAACAATACTCGAAACAGCTGTATGGTCAGCAAAAATTCAATTAATTAAAATAATATAAAAAAAATAAAATTTTTGTTGTTGTATTTCACTACTGTTCGAAAAAACCTCTTTAAAAAAAATTAATAAATAAATTAAGACATTTGTATTTTTTATGTTTAATGCTCTTGAACTATTTTTCGACTAAAACTATTATATATAAGTATATAATATAACTATTATGTCCTTCTAAACATAAAAAGTAGTTTTAAAATTCTTCATTTTTTAGATAGTCTCTTCTCTTATATCGATAGACTTTTTCCATCGCTGTTTCAACGTAATCAACCATAGATATATGGTTCTCAAAAAGCTCAAAAAGCAGATTTTGTAAATAAAACACACAAATTTAAATTTTATTCCAAATTTAATTTATTTCTTTCAAAATATACTCCTTCTGAAGCGATACACATATGCCAACGCTTAACCCAATCTTCCATACACTTTTTGTAGACCCGTGAAGATTTGGCTTTTAGTTCCTTCAGCGAATTTTCTTTTACCGATTCAATCGATTAAAAACGCTTACCACGAAGGGGCAATTTAAGTTTCGGGAACAGAAAAAAGTCGCACGGCGCCAGATCTGGCGAATATGGTGCCTGAGCGATGACAGTGAAGCCGTGTTTGATCAAAAAATCGCGTACAACAAGAATTTTCCATAGTAAAAATCGCGAAATGCACTTGAGGTAGTCTCACATTAACAGCTAATTGACAGATGGCGCTCAAATTTGTACCATATGTCAAGAAAGGGTGTACCAACATAACAAAAAAAAATTTTTGAAAAAAGTCTATTACTTAAGGAGTAGTTAACAAATAACAAAATCCGGTTACTTTTTGAGCAGAAGGTATGCACTGCATTAATGTCTTTAAAAGATTCACTTATTACGGATTGTCAGAATTGTCACATTCTTTAGTAATGACAACCCAAACATTCAATTTTAGAAACAAAACATTCTGTGATTCTGTGAAGTAAGATCTGCAGGAAAAGTTTAATGGTGAAAGAAATTGAAATGAAATTCAAGAATTGAATCCATGGCGAATGCCTAAATGTATTTCGTGAATTGTATCCATGACGAAAGCCGCAGTGTAATTCAAGTCATCGGACCTTTTCACACTAGCGACAGTTCCAATTTAAAGCAGTGTTTATAAAATCGAAAAAATATTATCACTGTTTCAATAATTTATAATTAATCGTATTATAATTTAATATATATTATGATAGTTAATAAAGTTATACATACAATTGTTATTTTAAAAATTTTTAAGCTCATTTCGATTTAAAAAGTGACTGCATATTAAACACAATAGGGAATTAAAAAATATTATTCTTTAAAAATGATAATATTATTAATAAGGTTCCAAGGAGAAACTCAAATCTTCTTAACTCCTTGGCAAAGCTTAAAATGCTTTTTAGAGGGAGGTCTTGGAGTTGGCTAAAAACCTGAAAAAATGAAACACGTAAAATAATAAAACAGCGATATACTTAGTTTTTTCAGGTGTTTTAAGTGAAAAAACAGTCCCATCTGGTCACCGCGTTTGTCTTCCATTTGCCGAAAATATCACTATGACCTGGTGATTCCAGAGTAGAGAAATATTAAATTGCATGTTAACTGCAACATAACCGAAATAATGAAGATAAAAATGACAAAAACAAAATTACAAGCACAGACACTATATTTAATATATATGCTAAACAAAAATTTTTAAATAAAATGAGTCTGTACATTTTCATATTGAGAAAGTCAGGTCAAACCCCAAGTAATTGAATGGAGAACATTATAAAAAGTTAAAATAAAATGAAATAAAAAACATAAATTTACATTTACATGAGACAGTTTGAATTATTCACAAATTAGGACCACTTGGAAAGAAATATTTCCACTGATGATGGCTATTTGGCAATACTCGAAACAGCTGTATGGTCAGCCAAAAAGTCAATTATTTATAATAATTTAAAAAAATTTTTAATGTTGTAGTTCACTACTTTTCGAAAACGTCTTCATAAAAAAGATGATCAAAAAATTATAACTTTACATAAAAATTTTATTTTACAGTCTTTTATTTTCAATCTTTATTAAGTATAATTGTTTAATAATGTTTGTTTGTTTTTTATGTTTAGTCAAATTTTTTAAATGATATCGTTACGGAGAGTTAAAAGATTATTCATGTGATCAGTAGATGCCAAGTCATACTTTTTGCACCAATTTATTAGAATATTTATTAGAATATTTTCAATGTTATTTGAAATATCACTATCGGTGTTGAACTGATATTCAGATCGGTCTTGAACTTGTATTTCTGAATGCGATTCAATTAAAGTACACATTTCGGAATTCCCCTTTTTATTTTTATTTTTTTTTGTGAAACAAAGTACGAACAATAACACTTTTCAACTTACTAATTCAAACAAAACTTAAAAAAAAACAGGAAGGAGACTTCGCTCAATGATTAGAACTAAAATTTCTAATTTTAGAGATTTTAATGCAAACAATGTATTGAACTTTTTTGATTATAATTTCTGGAAATTCGAATTTGTAAGAGTTTTATTTTGTGAGCCTCTACTGTATCAATTTAAAATATATTTTTTTATATTATATGCATTTTCAAAGATTATATTATATGATATCAAATGAAACACTTTAGAAGAAAACGAGATAATTTGCTTTATCCTTCACTACAACCTTAATTGTTTTCTTTTTTTTTGTAGCTTTGCTGACGTTGGAATTTTATTGTTTATAGACTCATTAAAGTTTCAGTACTTTTATTAGTGTAAAACTAGGACAATGGCAAGGATAGCTCTGACGTTTTTCACAAATTTAGTTTCGTAAGCATTTTTTGATATCAATTATGTGAGATGTATCTGCATTTTCAGTTCATTCGACGAACCGTTAGGTTCACTGGTAGAATGTTTTGCAACGCTTTTATTGAAAGATCAATATATTTAAGTATTTGAAACTATTATGTTATATGTGTTTTTTTTTAAATATATTTGACATACTTTTTGTGTACAAAGTAAATTGATATATTATATTTTTATGTAAGAATTATTTTGTAAGGAATAAGTTTGTTTATATTATTTATATAATTTTTTGCAATAATTGATTAAAATTAATATTATTTTTAAGCGAAAAAATGTTTTTTTTAATTCCATTATGTTTTCATGTAATTATTCATCTATGAAAATGCTGTTGCGTTTCTACAACACTGGCTGAATACGAGTTCAATTTTATAATTTTATTGTGAATTTATTTTTATATGAAATCTACATCTTTTAACAAATGGTTCAATTCTTGTTATCAAAAATTAAGTTTGGCGAATCCCGTTTGTTAGTTACAATGAAAATATTATACTAACACTTCTTTCACGTGTTATTTTCCATTAAAAAAATTTTTTTTACTGTTTATATCCAAAAACATTTTTAAATAATTAATTCTTAAACTCTTTAGGAGTCTAACTGTCAACTGATAATTAAATATCATTTAATTACATAATTATGATTGCGGTAAATGTAAATATTAAGAAGTGAACGTACATTTTTTTTGCTTCCAAAATTGTTGCTTTTGCATATAATGGTGTTTATTTTTTTTTTAAGGAATAATTGTTAATTTTTTATGTTTGAAATTCATTCTTATTACTTTGGTTAAAAAAAATCAGAAAACAAAAATTAATTTAAGTAAAAATTAAATAAGAGATGGAAAATTTAAGAAAAATTTTGTGAGTGAACGCAGACTTTTTCTGCTATACGTAAATTTTAATTTATATACCAATAAAATGTTTTCATAAAGACATTTAATAAATTACTTTCATTTAATTAAATTAAAACAAAATATATTTCTACTGAAACCTGTACAAAATTTTTTTTTTAAAAGGTTGTAATTACTACTTTTATTACCGCATCCGACCAACGTTGCATGTTCGGAAGGGTCAAAATATCATAAAAAATTTTTTTTAATTTTTTTTAAATCATTATTATTTGTTCCTAATTTAAATCACTAAAATAAAACAAAAAACAAAAAAATTAAAACATATTCGCTTTCTATCCTTGGCCGTAAATGGGCTAAATAAAAATAAATTTCTTTTTCTATAGAAAAAGTTAGAATTGGAGATTGAAAAGTTCATAGCGCTTAAGCTCTAAGCTTCAAATATAAAGAGATTCAGACCTCAACATAAGTAGTTTTTTTCAATTTTTATTTGTAAAATTTCCTTGAAAAATAATAAATTGATTGCTAAATCAACTCAACCAACAGATGCAGACTATTCGTAGTGTGCAGATGTATATGAGCAATTCCTGTGGGCAATGCATAAACAGTCAAAAACAAAACAAATATACAAAGAAAAAAATTTCGGTTTCGGTAGACATTTATCTGAAATTGCTCATATCTAAAAAAAAAAAAAGAAGTCTTATGACAAATCAATTTGCGTAAATAAAACTTAGTTGTGATTCTCCTAATATGTTCTATTGGATTTAAGTCCGGCGACTGCGACCCCTATACTAATAACGCGGTATTTTTGTCCCTGAACCAGGTCTATGCTATTCGAGAAGAGTGTTTAGGGTCGTTATCCTGCACAAACACTCACTTTAATGGCATTTCTTGCTCGGCATTCTATTATTTAATATATTAACCTAGTGTATTGCGCATATCTTATCTTTTATTCAGAATATTGGACCAACACTTGATGAGAAGAAACAACCCAAAAACATATTGTTGCGACCACCGAGTTTTACTGTTTAAATTATGTACTTTGAATCGTGCGCACAATTTTTAAGAAGTCTTACATGTAGTTTCCAATTAGATCCAAATAAATTAACTTTGGTATCATCGAATCAATGCAGTGGGCATATAATATTGCATATATTTTAAGAAAATAAAATATAATCCTCGAAGTGGTACAAACCTTCTCGTTTCTATTATTTTTTCCACCACTGTACATGAACATATTAATACGAAATTTTATATAAGAAAAAGGACTCGTAACTGAGGTTGGAAGAAGTGAATTGTAAGGCAATTGTCAACAAATGCAATTTTTAAACGGCAAAGCATGATGAAATTGTGAGTAACTTCAAAATGAAATTACTCATTTTACATTACTCAAAAATACACCATTAACAACATTCCAAATGCTAAACTGAAAGAACATATTGTTTATCTTTGGTAAAATTATACATCTGTGGTTAATAAAGCAAAATGGAACGCGATGAAAATGGCACACAAAAATGTGTGTGTTCCAATGCGCAAACGTTAAATGTAAGAACGAATATTCTTAGCGGAATAAAATAAAATCTCTCTAATGTCAAATTTGCAAAGGATTTATAATTGCATAAATTTTAAATTATAAACGAAAAATGTGTGTATATATGAATTATGTTTTTAGAAATGTTTTACTCTAAAACGTATCTAGTCAAACTTAAAGATGAAAGGTACAGTTTTTAAATATATTAAAATTTTATTTATACTTATTATATTGGTTTATTATATTGGTCAATGATAAGAATTTTATATGAATAAAACTTCTTATATAATAACAATAAAAAAAATAAAAAATACTTAATTAAAAAATTAAGGAACTAATTTATAGTAGATAAGAAGTTGAAATCATTTTTCTTTTTGCTTATATTTCTGTTGTTTAACAGTCTTTTCAAACAGACGTGTTCAACCGGTTTAACTCCGTGGAGCAAGTTTAAATGCTTAAACCTGTTGTTAAACATGTTTCAGCTTAAACAACACTGTTATTGTAAATATAATCATAAACACGTCCGAAAACTTGTTTAATCCTAAACTGCACAGGGTTGCTATGAGTAAATTAAACGCTTAGAAAATACTAAAATGCCAGCTATTGAACATACCCAATAAAGGATAACATTTTGACAAACCCGATATATGTTTATTTGAATTTGAATTTGCAAAGTGTTAAAAAAAAGAATAATAAAAATTTCTCATTAAAATGAACGAAGAAATAGTAAAAGTCTTTCATCAATACTAGTTAATGTAAGAGCTATAACTATTATTTTTTATATTTTAATAAAGTATTAAACACTGTTCATATTTTGAAGATAATAGTTACAGAATTTTATATCTATGTTATACGTTTTTATTGGAAAAGAAACCCAACGGAGCGAAGGTAAATAAGTGGTCAATAATACTATTTTCTGTAGTCATGATTTCCACTAAAAAAATTTGATAAGCAAGTATAGCGGTCGCGAATACATATTTTATTCCAATTTATAACTAGACTAACAGTTCCAGCTAATTAACTCTTATTTGAAGCGAATATATGGGTTGTTTAACTTTTCGTTAACGTTGCATTTAATATGCGAACATATACCTATATAGGGATTGCTTCGTCAAAATATACAGTTGTCTATCGAAAATCGTTATATTGGATGACTACTATATTATTATCTTCATATTTTTATTATATTTGGAATGAACTGTTTTCTACCTTAGTTATCATTTTGTTTTGATTTTGTATTCAACAAACTGATTGATACAATCAGTAGTTTATATGTGGTTGAAATCTTCAAACACTCTTAAAATTTAAAATCCAAGAACTTCAATTAACATTAAGGTATTAACCTAGCCGCATAACAATAATTTTAAAACTGAGAACTAGTAGGAGAGCACAGTTAATAATAAGTGCCCATGTATTAATCAGGAATGCTGTTTCTTGTGTTTGACATTCTCAAAATCTGTCATATTAACATAGACACAATAACTTTTATTTGTCTAAATTTAAGGTAATGTTGACAGTACATAAGTTCAAAATCAACATTACATTACCAACAAAAGGTGTCAACACCTATTTTTAAAAGCCACAGTTTACTTTGTACACCTCATACATTTTTTTTTGAAGTGTTTTTAAAATTGTGACTTAATCAAAACGATATTATTTTGACTTTATGATAAAAAATAAACAATAAATATGAAATAAATAATAGTAAAATACTAAACATTTATTATTTAAATAAATTACTAGTATTGTTTAATGGTGTTTTTTATAATGAAAAAATAACAATAGCATATATTTAAAAAAAAATTTATTTACTTTGTGCCAAGAGATTAAAATTTAGTAGAAAATTGAAAAAGTTTTGTTTTTATTAAAAATTGTAGACATTGAGGCGCTAGACAAAAAC
>NW_024031613.1:0-16377 GCF_002237135.1 Teleopsis dalmanni
AGGTTCTGACAAAAAAACGACCTCATCACCTTCGAATTGGCTGAAATTTTTTTACGAGCTCCTTTCATAAAATAAAAAGACCCGAAAGAACCGGTATGTTTTTTCCCAGGAAATATGGACCCATGGGGTTTTCAGAATTGCCATTGTAGACACATTTTTAAATGACCATATCTCAGGCTATATGAATGATAGAAACTTGTAACTGAGGCGGATTTCAACGTTTACAAATGTGATTAAAACGGACAAATAGTGCTTGCTTATCCGTAAAAATTAATGTAAAACGGACTTATTCTAAGTAAATTGAAATCCGCATACTAATAGAAATTAAAAATATATAAGAATATTTGTACAATATTCTTTGAAAATTCCTTCAATGGAAATATAGTAGGTATGTACTTGATGTGTTTTGCGGGAGAGAAAAAAAATTAAAAATTTCGAAAAAGAAATAAAATAATTAAAAAACAATCCAAATAACTGAAATAAAAACAATCTCAATTGTTTAAACAATTTACTGAAAGTTCAATCAATTGTCTTTTAAATGCAATACATTTCAAGTTTCTATCATATATAGCCTGAAATATGGCGATTTGTAAATTTGTCTATAATGGCAATTCTCAAAACTTTATGGGTCCATATCTCCTATACTGACCTCATAATAGGCAAACCTCATATATTTGTATGAGACCAGAAATTTATCAAAAATCAAATTTATAATAATTTGGCAAAACTTATGCATTGCATGCACACAAAATCAATCATATATTTTACGAGGAATATATACAAAAACAAAATTATCTCCATATAAATCACACAAGCACCCAAATCAACAATATGTGTAGAAAATTTAGCAACAATTGCTGTACTATATCCGAACAGAAACATACAACAGCTGTTTTGTATGTTTCGAACACTTAAGATCATGGTGTTATACGTAGCTTTTCTATGCCTTAATTGTTTTACAATCCAAAGGTCATATGTGCTTTTAGCTGGCTGCTATGAAATCATTGAAGTCACTTTTTGTTTTGCATTTGCAATCAGTATATTATTTGTCACTACTTAAACTTTGTGGTCCCTACTAAAAACAAAAATATTATTGAGGTCCTTGGTCAAATACAGCAAATTAGGTATTGGTGAATTTTGTAAATAGGATTTAAGGCTTGTCCGTCCATTGGTGTTGAAATGATGGCTTCATTAATGTATGCAAAATTGCGTAAAATTGTTAAAAACTTTTGGAGTAGTTTTAGTTCTTTTTTTAATAGTTTAATTGATAAAAAGGCAGAAGTCTATATAACTATTGTCGACTTTTCGACGTTTGTTTCACATCTTCGAATTGTCCAGAAATTAGAACCAAAATATTTCAATATATTGTATTCACTAAAAGCTCTTAAATTAAAAAGTTTGGTTCTAATTTTTGAACGAATTCTGTTTTCAATTTTTTTCTTGTTTTGTATAAATTAGTAAGTTGTTGTAAGTGTTTTTGTTCGTATTTTGTTTAGAAAAAATGGCATTGTCAAAATTCACACTTTAATTATTATGTGCATTACTTTATAATAACTTGAGGTGTACCGGCGTATACACCTTTGATTAAAAGTAAAAATTATAAAAAAAAAAAAAATTATCTTTACATACTAAAGCAGTGATATTAGAAAAACCTGATAAGGGCGTAAAAGCAAATTATTCAACTTTAGAATATAATGTGATAAAATCTGCTATCACTTACATACATTAATTCCAAAAAGGAGGCTATAATTTCTGAAAGTTAAGAAAAAGGAAGCAAAAAATCTTTGCTTGATGCCGAATATCCTCTGATTGAAAAATATCTGTTTCAATGGTTTTTAAATAAGCCTAAAATGACGTATACACTTAATGGACCAATATTAGAGACAAAGACAAAGTAAGTTATGATGAAGTATATCCTAATAACGATGTGCAGTGTTCAAAACAAGTAACAATACAAAGTAACAATAACTGTAACGATATCATTGTAAAAAATTTGACTATATTTGTTTGTTGTCTGATTACTTTATACAGTAATGCCTAATAAGAATTGATTTTAACTGTAAAATAGTGTTTATGTAAAGTTTTAATTTTTATCATCATATTTATAGAAATAAAAAAAGTGCAGAAATTAAGTGGTGGTTCTTATTTGTGAGCCTCTACTATATATGAAAAAAAAAAATTTTAAAACGTGTATGTAATCTCCTGTAAAATACGTTTACAGCTGCTTTAAAAAGAAGTGATTCCGGCAACTTCATTATAGCCCGAATGGATGGTATAAAATTCTTGTTTCTGTATGATAAATATGAGTGTGCGCATACATACTGACATAGATTATACTATCTAAATGCATAGAGGCTTAAATTGTGCAAAGTAGTAGTGTAAATACTGTGATCAGTTTAAATTTTCGAAATATAATTTTGAAAGCATTTCGTGTATCGAGTTTAAAAAAGGAATTTTTGTATAAAGCAACTCAAAGAAATTGTTAAGTATTTTTTCTCCTAAAACATCAAAATTTCAAATCAATGGTTTGACTTATTAATTTTTGTTATATATAATCAAACAATGGGATCGTTTTGATATTTAGGAAGATATATAAGTTTTATAAGTATCTATTAAATCTTATACACTTTAAAATGTTCATGAGAACATGAGTCTGCATAAATGTCATGAATACTAAATCAGTACTTAATTTTTTTTCTAAAACATTCAAAGTAAAATTTTGATTTACCTTTAGAAACTGCAAACATTTTTATTTAGTTACTTCCAGGTAGTATACATAGATCCAATTTTAATCTACATTTTCCATGCATTAGTCATACATTAGTCAGCAAGTAATGTATGACAAGCTTCAACTTGGCGGTTTTTTTCCAAGTAAAGGAGTGTTTTTGTCTGAAAACATGATTAAAATAATGTAAACCTCTTTTCCGATACAGTATGTTTTACAAAATGATCTGAACTGATTGTTAATTTTACGACCTTTGACTATCAAGTCTTTGTTTTGCTTAACGCCAATTTTTGTTTTCAATGCTTATTTTAATGAAAGAACTTTGCTATTGAAAACATCCAGTGCAGTTTCTTCATTCTGTGATAACGTATATGCTTCTGCGGAATACAGAAGCACAGGTAGGATGAGACACCTGTAAGAGCATATCTCTGATCTGTAAGTTATCTTTGTTTTTCATAACGGCGGTGCCAAGGTAAATAAAATTCTTGACATTTGAAAATATAGTCGCCAATCATTAGCTCGGAGTCCAAGCGACGCACATGTCTACTTGCAGGCGACATTTACTTCATTTTGCTCTTATTCATTGCTAAGCTCATTTCCACAGATTTCTTTTTGATAGCACCAAAAACAGCTGTAACGTCAAGCTTACCATGCCCAATGATGATGTCCTCGGCATACATAAGTAACTGAACGAATATGTAAAACATTGTACCGTTATGATGAACATTTACTCTGCGGAAAATCATTTCTATGACGATGTCGAAGACATCAGAAGAAAATGGATGCGGGTGTCCATATTAACATATCAATCAATAAGTCATGTGAGTAACTAAGAAAAACAAATTTTTTCTGCCAAAAATCGATTTTACTCATCAATATAATCTGCTTCAAGGGTAATACAATCATTCCAACGCTTCTCTAACTTCTTGATGCCGTGTTTGTAGAAGGATTTGTCTTTTACCTCAAAATAGACTTCAATTTCGGCAATTACTTCTTCATTTAAGATGATTTTCTTACTGGCGAGTAGTCGCTGTAATTCGGGCAATTTTGCCATCGTTTTTATTGACTTGTGACATGGTGCATTGCCTTGGTGTAACAAAATTTTTTTCTTCGCCATATGCGGTCGTTTTTTCACAGCTTCTGCTCTCAAACGATCCAGTAATGCCGTGTAGTAGTTACTATTGATGATTTTTCCCTTTTCGAAATAGTCAATGAAGATTATACCATGTGCATCCCAAAATACTGAAGCCATAACCTTCCCAGCTGATTGTTGTGTCTTTGGACGCTTCGGACCGGCTGCAGTTCACTCACATAATGATCGTTTTAATTCCGGAGTGAAGTGATGGACCCATGTTTCATTCATTGTCACATATCGGCGCAAAAATCTGATTTATTACGTGTAAATATGGCCAAACCCTGCTCTGAATAATCAACACGTTGTTGTTTTTGATCGACTGAGTAAACGTGGCACATACTTTGAAAAGAGTATTCTCATTGTCAAATATTCATGCATAATTGTAAACACACTGCCTTCTGATATCTTTACGGTCTCAGCTTTCTCACGCAATTTCAATTTACGATCAGATAAAACCAATTTCTGGACTTTTTTGATGTTTTCTAGAATAACCACCTCAATTGGACGACCAAAACGTTCACCATCATCGGAGTCTATACGACAACGTTTAAATTCAGCAAACCAATGACAAATGATTTTTTTCGATGGAGCAGAGTCCGGATAACACTTTTGAAGCCATTGCTAAGCTTGTACAGTATTTTTTTTCATCAAGTAGTAATGGTAAATTAACACACGAAATTGTTTTAAATCCATTGTTTTAAAAATAACAAAGGAGCTTCACTTAAATGGTTGTCACGTTTTTTCTGACTAATCGAAATGTTATGAAATTTTACAATAAGGCTTTTGAAGGTTGGTACTTCATAAACGTCGTATGGATTTGACATTCACACCACTTATTGAGTGATATAATATGTTTGGTGAAGGGATCAGGTCGGAAACCGCATTGAAAACTGATTTCAAACACAATTGAAAGAACCTTGTACGCGACAGTTAGGCTAATGACGCGGTAGATAGTTTAAATTATTAGGTCGCCTTTAAGACAGTAAAGAGAGTACTGTGATTCCTATAGTTCTATAGCTGATGCATGCTCCTTATCAGCATATCTATCTATCTGCGCCTGCCACATTGTTATTTAGTCGCTCTATAGCAACACGCAATTCGTTATAGCTAGATAGTAAAATGTCAACACCGTCATTTCAAATTGTGAGATTCCAAAGGAAGTTTAATGCATCACTTTAAGAACTACGATTCCCTTTCGCTTACACCTTCATAAACTCGTTTCTTCTGTCTGAGGAGGCGCCTCTCTTTCGTATAGCTGCTGACTGCAAGGTATTTTATATATAGAAAATATAGAAGCTTTAAAACAGTTTTAAACAAAAGTTGTAGAAATGAATTGCGATTGAAAGTGTTTATTTCTGTTTTATTATTAACTTATGGTAATAACATAAAGTATTTTTATGTTGAAATACCAAGATATGTCATAAGCATTTAATATTAACCTTGTACATAATTTAAATTAATTGTACAAATGCATAATGTGTTAAGACTTAACCCAAATTACAGTTATTTTACGTTATAAAAATTGCTAGTTTTGTAAATTTTTGATATATATTCGTTCACTTGTGCTATTCTTACAAATAACGTACAAGCCAGTGCTATTCTTATTATTCTTGAAAAACATTTATAGATGATTTCCTTAATACTACACAACTTTTAAATCAAAAATAGAGTTCAAATCAGTAAAAATCATGTATAAAAAATTTAATGATCTTCACTCAAACTGGCTGCGATGCTTCCGAAAAGCACTTAAGTTCCACAAAAACAGAAGGAGGAAGAAAATGCAAAACCGTGGGTACCGGAAAGAAGGCTGATCAATGTATCAAAACATCAAATAATAACAAAGCATGTAAGAGCGTAAGCTGGTGGATAGAAGAATATTAAAATGCAGTAAAGTTCCAATTATGCATATAATAACACTTCAAAGTACAATTATACGCCAGTAAATGGGATTGATTACTTTTTATCTATTATTAATTATATAATTCAAATGTAAAAGTAATACATACAGTGCTACTGACAATATATATGTTGAAGTCGTTTTTTTTTATTTATTTTAATGTATGTATTTTTTTTTTAATTTTTTATCAAGTATTGTAGAAAATATTAAAAAAAACTAACAAAAGAAATAAAAACTAACAAAAAATCGATTTCAGAAATTTAAAAAACTTCTTTGTTTGGTAAAGTATTTTAAAGCAGTTATAAAAATTTAGTTTTATTTAAACATATATCAAATAGCTCTTTGTTATTCTTAAACTACGCAAATCGAAATAAAAAAACCTCCTTCCGACATGATGGTTTGTTTATTTAATCAGCGCCATGTATTAATATTCGGTGCATATTTTGGGGACATTGAGTACCGGAGATAATGCTTCATATATACCATAGCTGTATCACCACAATTACGAAAAATTCCTAGTTGCGTATTTCTAGACCACTTGATAGGTGGTCAATTGAGAATTACTCAAAATCTGCTAATTATGTTTTTACTTCAGTGGCTTAGACTTCCAAAAAATAATGGTTAGTGACCAGTAGCGACAGCTTTTTGTCAAGGTGTTCACAATTTAATCAAAACAGAATTCCAACTATAATGTATTCCCCCTACTCCTGAGTTTTGTCCTTTCCACAAGCAAATAGCGTACAAGACCAACAAAATAATTTATTTAAATGTTCGCAGCCTGTGATCCACTGGTTTTTATTTACCATAAAGCTGTAACTGTAGGAAAACGACGACTTACCATAGATTTCGACATTTTTACAACAGGTATCAAATTCTTCATATCTGGAGTTGGTTTATTCGTTTTATGAATTAAAATCTTTTTTTCAGAAGATCGTTTAAAAAAAGACATTGAATCAAATCTTTAATCACACATTTATCCATTTCTAAATATTATTTTTCACTTCAAATTTCTTTAATCTCTTGCTTTACTTTTACCATTTGCTAGTATAAAATTGCAATAATGACTTTGTTTTGATTTATTTCCAACCTCTATATAAGAGTAAGAAACTCTCATGCATTCATTTACTCTTTTACTTTGTATTTACAATGCCCGGTTCAGTTTTTATACTGAACCATTTCCCCATATAAAACAGCAACCGTGACTTTGATTGTATTTGCACGCTTTGTATAAACTTTTGGTTCAGTTTAGTGGAATGATCCTCTCGTCAAATGTAAAGCGATTTTCGCTCAGTTATTTCTTTTCTCTTTTGTATTTACTTTGCATAACATTGGAAGTGCACTTTTTTTATTGAACTGCTTGCACGCATTAATTTAAGAGTTAAGATTATTTTACGTACATATTTTGCGGGACTTGTTTTCTCTTTTATTTTTATATTTGTTTGTATGTTTTGTGTTGTGTGTTCAATATTGAACATAGTCCCAATGTGAATGTTATTTCATTTACATGCTTTGTAAGCAACGCGGTGCAGTTTTTATTCTGCACCTTACTATATTTCAAGAGGAATGTGTTTTCTCTTTTATTAATTATAAGTAATGTTGGGTGTAACTAACATATGTATGTGTGGTTTTGTTTGTATTATACGTTTTGTGTTTATGTTAATATATTTGGAAAAGCTATTATAAAAAATGTTAAGTAGCAAAATAGCGAGATTATTTACCTAATAAAAAAAAATCTGAAAAGGAAGCTTTGTTAAGGTGTTCAGTGAACACTCTGAACCATTCGACGCCTCGCCTCTGTTAGTGACACGTTGTACGGTATTGCCAACGTTTGAGTTGTCAGTACTCTTTGTTGTTATGTACACAGTTTACTTTGTATTCAGAACTAGTAACACTCCAGCTTACTATGATGTATACGTCAAATCTGTTTCAAAAACTAAACAGTTTTCTAAGTCTGATTTCTATATTAGTTTGTTTCATATTTTTGGAATATTATTGACTTCATTGCAAACCCTTTTGGAAAATGACAACATACTCAATTTTTATTGCACAATTTTGAATAAGTACACTAATTATGTCTAATAACTGCAAATTTTTTACTAGGTAAGTAGCTTTAGCAGATTTATAAATAAAATAATTAAATTTTTTACTATAGAAAATGTTAGAAAGTTAAAACTGGTTCTGAAACAGGGTTTTTGCAACTTTAAATAAATGCAGCGGAGCTTTGACAGCTAACTGCATCACGAATATAAAGATCAAAACAAAATAAACAATACCATGTTCACATTGACTTTTAAAAAAGAAGACCGTAATTCATCAGAACGTTTTATTAATTTATTAAATTAATTCAATAATTTACGCACTCTGTGCAAAAATAAATAATGAGTATTCTAACTCGGGGCTTATAGTTAAAGTTCATTATATCGAAAATGTGTGTTACAATTCATTCTTTTACTATAAACATTTTGCTGTAAATAGCTGAAAGTAGAGATTATAAAAACAATAAAGCGGAAAGGTCATAACAGGTAGCGCACGTCTTATATATTTATTCACTTCGGTGAATAAAAAAAAACAAATTTGAATTTTAATTAAAATTCTTCTTTTAGTTTATTTAAATTGAATGAACACAAATTTAAATTTTATTTATTTATAAAAGAAAATATTTAATTTTACAATATATTAATTATTATATATAACTTCGGTTTAAGATATTTTTAAGACTTCTGTCAAGTTAAATCTTAAAACTCATATATTTTGGTTAATATTTATTTTACAAAGTATTTCTTTATTGTTTACCCAAAAAATATATATTTTAAAATATGTTATCAACTTTAAGTTCACTTAAAGAATATATTAAGACTAAATTCTAAACACAAAATCAATATTTTATATACTACTTACAATTCATAATTGGCGAGAGTGGATGGAAAGTAACAATAAGAACTTTGGTAACCTGTTGACAAATAAGGGTCATTGCATTGTTTACGTTAAGAGCTGATGAGTTTAAGAAATGCGCAAATGCAATAGATTTTGTAAAATAAGTTGCTGTTTATAATGAATTAAGATTTAGAAATTTGAATGCTGAATAGTGAAATTAGGAATTTTTCTGTTATTTATTTAGAGCAAATTAAAGTATCGTGGAATAAAATATTATTTCGATACTTTGATGGTTTTGGAACTAGAATAGTTACATAGAATTGAATTTTGTAACTGATATTTGGAAAGTTTTTATTTCTTTAGAACGAGTGAAGTTACTATAAAGCAAAGTTTATAATATAGGAAATATACCGTGGGATAGATTATTATTTGGGACACTTATGCGACATATACTGCTGGATTTTGTGATTTATTACTGATAAGACAAATTTGGTCACATAGACCAATTAATTTAAGAATTGTGAACTGTTGGCGGAGTCAATGACGAAACCCGCGTCATATGGAATCAACTCCAGACACAGGGCGAAACAAATGAAAATAACGTTTCATTTTGTTTTTTGGTAAAAAGCAGAAAAGAAATTAAACATATAAAATACCACAGTGTTGCTACATTAAAATTTTTTTTAATTATTTTACTGTGTCCTTACTTTTTCATTGCCACGAGCGCTTAGTAGGCCTAATCCTTTATTTTCACAATATGTTCTAGTATGTATATAAACTATCTTGTATTTAAATGAAATGCGAACATTTCGAGTTTGCTGAACGGTTGTTAAAAATTCGACTATACCGTAATATAAACAAGTAATAAATTAAAGTCGATTTTGTTTTTTCAGAATTTTAACTTGTATTTCGATCGTGGTTTTTAGTATATTTCTATACGCATTTCAGCAAATTCGCTTTTGCTTTCATCAGAAGAATTCCTAATATTTAATTTAAAGTGGTAAATATTCATTTGTTTGCCTTAATATGGCGTTTACATTGGCCGAAAATGGCTCATTTTGATCAAAAATCGAAAATGAGTAACGAATGGCTCATTCTTGCATATAAAATTTCAAGCGCGAAAATGAGCAATTTTCTCACATTCTGTATGAAAGCCGTTCGAATGCATTCCACATATGTTCCAAATGCAAAGGAATCCATTGAACATACCCTAAATAATAGCTTTTCATGGCATTTTGACAGTTTAAGAAAGCTATTTTTGACATATTTACAAAAAAAAAATAAACAAATATTTGGTAGTTTCATTTTCTTGAAAACGATGCACCTCCTTTTAAAACTTCTACTTCCCAAAAGGTTCGAAGTTAAAAATATGTTTTAAGTTTATATTGTAAGGTTGGAAAGCATACTTAACCATCATGCAATATTTTTTTGGCACAGGCCAAAAATCAAATCAACAGGCAAGTTGAAAAATCAGCTGCTTGAAATGAGAACAAACGAATTACAACGAATGTAAACACTTTCAAATGGCTCGTTCAAAATGAGCCATTTTCGGCCAATGTAAACGCCATATAAGATTAAGAACTCCATGTACTTAAATATCACGCGGAGTATCCTTCTAGATTTTATTAGACAGAATAAACCTGATATTGCGCTCATTACCGAAACTCACCTTAATCTAGGCAATGTAGTCGACTTCAGTGGAGACAACATTATCCGCTATGATAGAGCCGGCAGAGGTGGCGGAGTCGCTATTCTCGTTAAAGACTCCTTCAGCTTGTCCTGTATCATTATACCCACTAAAGAACTACATGCACGCATTTGGTTTCAGTTTCAAATGATTCTATTGTGTTGAGAATGGTAGCATACTCTTACTCTGAACGAACGAATACAAATGAATATGCGTAAAAACAAAATGGAATGAAATGAATATTAGTTTGGTTTTTTTGCAGTACTCTAACTGTCAACATTCTAAAAGTAGTTGAAGTATTTGAGAGTACTCTAAGCATTTGATTTTAAATTCATGCAAAATCAACTTATGTGTTTTTAAATAGTAGGACAGAAATTTATTTGTACAAATTAAATGTTTAGCATCGCCTGACTTAATACCTCTTTTTCAAGATTGTTGTGTTATTGATCTCTACTTAATATATAATCCATATTTATATAAAAATCTATACAATATATGGTATATAGAAACTGAATACACATTCAAGCAGATATTTTTATATTAGTTATAAACTAAATCTATTTCTAAACATTCTAAAAATATCTCTTGACTCATACATAAAAATATTTTCTAGGGAAAGGTATATATGTGAGGCGAAATATTTTACCAAAGAAGAATATTCTGCTCAAAAATTTTTTATTAGTTAATCCTTTGCATTACATCTACCTGTTTAAGCATCTTTTACATTGTTACGTGCCACTAATAGAAAATTAAACCTACTTTACACACTTTGTTGTTACAATTATTGCAAATCTCTACGCACATCCATCTTTCTTTACTTTTGCGCAGGCAACCGAACGCACACAAAATATATAAAATATTTAATTACAAAAATAGAATTATTTGAAATACTCTCAAAGTATTTAAAATACCCTCAAATATTTGTTTTTTTGATTTTAAAATTCAAAACAAACGATTATGGAGAACAAATCAACCCTCACTCCATTGAAACGAATACAGCACACATTCCATTCTATCAGACCGTTTACTCTTCTTTATTCGTATTCGCTTTAAAAATAATTTATAAATATGGTACACATTTAAGAATGTAACGAATGACCGCAAAAACGAATATTTTTACACATTTGAGAATGTAACGAATATTTTTTTCCTCGACCTCTTTTATGCCTATCACACCCTTGGGAAATCGAACCATCTGACCTAGACATCCTTCTAACCCTCACTCAAAACGTGGTGATCATTGGTGGTGACTTTAACAGTAAGCACACCCTTTTGTACAAAGTTTCTGTCCCAATGATACTATTTTGTATGAATGTCTCAGTGGTAACTCGCTGAGTCACGCTGAATCACTACCAGTACAGCCCTCAATTTCTCAGCCACTAACTCGCCATAATAACACTCTGGACCAGTACTTTAATATTGCTATCCTAGAACATAGGAATGTTTCTCGTATGGAACTAGACACTTGTCTCTGAACTTTAGCATGCAGATGACTGCCTCACCTCATCAGGCAGAAAAAGTCCCTTCGTCGGTATATCTATCATCTCAGAATGGCAAGCTCTACCATCGCATCTTAATTTCGAGCAATTCTGAAAAACCTGAACTCTATTATAACTCAGATAATTAAAAGGGCCAGATATACTATCTTACAAGCTAAACTTCGCGCCACCACATGCAGATCTGACATTTTCAATACGATCAGACAAATCTGTGGTTTGCGCCCCACCCACTAAAGTGGAAAACCTAAATAGAACGATTCCAGCCCTGTGCTACTCCGGTAGAATCGTTTTCGAAGACTCAGCCAAGTTAAGGCATTTAGTAAAGTCTTCGCTGAGAGCCACCGACTCACCCTGAATGACGGTGACCCTGACTTTGTTTCAGGCACTGAAAAAACTATGGATGTTGTATCCATAGTCGATAGAGATGTTGTCTCTTCAGTGACTATAGCGGCACTGTCGTAACCTCGCCCGAATGCTCATTCCTCTGTACTGACAATAACGACTCTAACGATCTAATAATCCCATCTGGCCTCTAGGATATACTCTCTCTCAAACTCCCAAAAACTCCTCAGGTATTGATAAAATACTCTATCATGCACTGCGTGGCCTGTCTCCTATATTATTTAATTCATACGCTATGATATTCAATCATGAATAAAACTTCTTCTATTTTCTACGGCCGTGTAAATAAGGAAACATGCGACCCATTCGCTAAAGTGGAAAACCTAAATATGACCCTAAACCTGCCGTCCCATTTGCCTTCTTAACTCAGTAAGCAAACTGTATAAAACCTTCATACAAAGTAAGCTGAAGTTATTCGTTTCTGAAAACCATGTTCTTCTGAACCATCAGTTCGGTTTCAGAAACAAGACGTCGACTGTGGATGCGTTGCACCATCTTTAGAACGACGTTTGTATTGGATTTGGCAATAAGCAATCACTGTTGCTATCAGCCTAGACATCGAAAAGGCATTGATACAGTTTGGTCTGAGAGCGTAGTCCACAAACTCCATGTTCGTGGAGCTTCAGTCAAACTCTGTAGTGTTATATACCAGTTTCTCACCAGTATTTCCTTCACGATCAGAACTGATTCATCTTTTTCTAGCGACTACCCCATCTCCGCCGATGATCCTCAGAGCGTAGTCCATTCTCCTTAATATTTACACCGTCGACCTGCCTATCCTCTACCATGCATTAAGTAAATCTGCTAAGCTGATGACTGTCTCACCTACATCAGGTCTTCTCTACTCCATAAAATCTCCATTGAGCTTAATAGGACCCTCTGCTTACTACGGTAGGTGGAAAATTAAGCTCAATTCCACAAAAATTACGTTAGGTCCTGTAAAACCTTGATGGTACCCCATTCAGAGTGTTGGCAAGCTTAAATGTCTTGGAGTTGTGTTCACTTACAAACACAACTTACTCTCCTATGTGAGATACGCCATCCAGAAAGCCACTTTCAGGCGCAAACAAAAATGCACTCCGTAGATATAATTAGCTTAATAGCAAAGTAAAAGTACTTTGCTATAAGCAACTTATCCGATCCTTGATTTCATACGCATTCCTCATCTGGTCCCGAATAACTTTCCACCATTCTTAGCTCCGCTATATTCACTCGTACAGATAAATACCTTCTTTCACTATCTAGGCGATATTTTACACCTAATCGGAACCCCCTGACATTCTGCAGGCAGATCTCCACCTAACAATACTGCTTGATGCTATGAGGCACAAACCTCCCCTGATTCCTTGCCCACTATCTTGAAGAATAGTTCGATCTTCTCCACATATTCCGCTCTACAATTGTGGCTTCCATGATCCAAATCTTATGGTAGAGTCTACTCTCAGCTAGGCATCCATTCAATTTCGCGTAAGCCCCACTCCATTCACAAATAAGTCCCTTCGGTTTTCCTTTCTGTGCTTAATTACTGGAATGGGGTTGCATTCGCTGAACGTGGCTGCAATTTTTCACTACCATTCCTAAAGGGTGGTTGTAGTGGGTTAAAGTCTCACACACTATGGCTGTCGATGCTTTCCAAATATTGCAAAAAAAAAAATATTTGGGCTTCCACACTCTTTGGCTTGAGAAACTAAACTTTCACAGTGCGTTGGCTTCTTCAATAAGCAGTCATCCGTGGCAGTAAGTCTTGATATTAAAAAATTGTTTGGCACCGTCTGATTTGACGGGCTAGTCATAGTCTGTTCTATGAGTTCGATTTCTCCCCAACACTCTACAGTGTTGTCCTCTACAATAGTTGAAGTCCGAGTTGGCTTCGCTCTCTCCCGCAACTTCCCCATTGCCGTCGGGACTCCTCAAGATTCTCTCTCTTCTCAAACCTTAAGCAGATCTGTTTCGACAGCGACTGCCTTAACTTCTTGTGGTCTTCCCACACAAGTCGAATATCAAATAAGCTTAATGCCCACCTTAGATAGTATCTTGATGTTGTGCTGTCTCCGTCAGGACTTCATCCCCCCAGTTAAATATGCTATCTGGAACGCTTAACTACAGAAGAGAAATTTTTCTACATCTCAAATTTTCTATGAACAGCTTGAACAAGGATATGAACGCTGTCTCCATCATGACATCAAAATCGTCGTAGGAGACTTCAACGCAAAGGTGGGTAAAGAAGGCATCTTTGGTGTTACTGTCGGAAAATTCAACCATCATACAAAAAACTTCTGATAATTTGAGAAGGCTGATTGATTTTGTCACGACTAGAAATATGGTTGTTAGTAGTACCAGATTCCAGCATGTCAATCACACATAAGGCAACATCGCTGTCAGCTGATTAAAACACAAGATTTCAGTCACGTTGTGATACACGGAAGGCATGTTTTCACTTTCTTGGATGTAGGTGCTACCCACGGAGCCAACATTGACGTGGATCATTATCTTGTTCCAGCCAAGATACGCATAAGTATATGTGCGATGAAGAAGGTGTGTGAACAAATACAGCGAAAGCTAGACGTCGAAAAACTGCAATCACAACAGTCAGCAAATGACTTCGCTACTCGACTCTCCCAGTATCTGGAAAATTTTTCTACAGAAACCGATATATGCGCGCAATGGAACCACAACTCCAACTCTATGCGTGTCACTCCAGAAGAGTTGTTTGGTTATCACCGTAGACAAAGAAACAGCGTTACGACCAAGAGTGTCGTGACACTGCAGCAGAGAAAGACGCAGCATATCAAACCACCCTGCGGTCAATTGCGATGCGCGGTGCTAAATAACGATATCGGCAAAAGCGAAGGAAAAAGAAACGTCTTTTCAGGGGAAAAAAGAAGGAAGCAGAAAGACGTGAGTACGAAGAGCTTGAGAAGTTGGACGACAGGAATATGGCTCTACCAAAAAGAAAAGCCTGACAAATGATTATAAGTCCTGAGTTAATTCCTGCAAACATGAAAATGGTAATCTGGTGACAGATGTCGAAAGCACACTTAATATTTGGAAGGACCACTTCTCGAACCTACTTAATGGTGGTAGTAGTGATGTGACTGAAAGCGAAGATGATTCCAAATTTTCAATCATTGACGATGAAATAATCGTTCTCCTCCCGATCATAATAAAAATAAAATAACAATAACGCGGCTCAAAAACAACAAAGCTGCAGGCGCTGATGGTTTACCGACTGAATTGTTTGAAGTAAAATGCATACTACAGTTAATTCGCAAAATATAGTCGGATTGAGTGCATGTTCAACGATTGGAATTTAAGTGTGCTTTGCTCAATCCAAACTGTGCAACTATCGTGGGATCAGTCTTTTAAATATCGCATATAACGTTCTGTGAAACGTACTATGTGAAAGATTGAAGCCAATCGTCAACCAACTGATTGGATCTTATCAGTGTGGCATCAGACCTGTCAAACTCACCCTAGACTAGATATTCACAGTGCATAAAATCCTATTTATCAATTTCAAAGCTTCTTTTGATACAACAACTAAAAGCACTCTCTATGCAGCTATATCTGAATTTGGTATCCCAGCAAAACTTATACGGCTATGTAAAATGACGTTGAGTAACACCATCAGCTCTGTTAGTATCGGGAAGAACTTCTCCGAGCCGTTTGACATCAAACGAGATTTTCGATATGGTGATTTCTTGTCGTGCGACTATGCAGCGGATTTATAAAAGTGTGAGATGCACTCGGGTATGCCAAAGATGTTAATTTCGTTAGCCTGAACACATGCGTTGCGGCATAGCGGCTTTTTCCAACTTAGAAAAACAAACGAAGCAAACGGGTCTCGTGGTGAATGAGAACACAACAAAGTGCTTTTTCTCAACAAACAAATTTCGTGAGCATCTTGGGACTGTTGACAATTATAAGTTTGAAGTTGTGAAACTTCGAACTTGAATTCTTGGGAATCATCTTTGACTCCAAAAATGACGTCAGCCTATAGATTTAACTAAGAATCATTCAATTGAGAAATAAAGCCCTCTTTCAATAAACAAAAAACACGCTCTACAAGTCTCTTATCATGCCAGTTCATGCATTGGCGTAGTTAAGCTATATGGCAGCTCATGACATTGGCTTAGTTAAGTGCATAAAAATTCAGCG
>NW_024031614.1:0-16365 GCF_002237135.1 Teleopsis dalmanni
TTGCATTGGAGATTACTCCGTTAATACCAATAATGCAATTGTCTATTTCGGACTTAGTTGCTACTCTATCTGCTGAAAGTATGTAGGGTGTGATGTGTCCATCAATTTCTTTATTTAGCGTCTTGCAATTGACTTTGTCATAGTTAAGCACAGTCCTAGGAGTGGCCAACTCGAGGTCAGAGGTTTCGAGCACTAGCTCAACAGCCTGGTGATCAGAGTCGCTGTCGAGAGTTCTGAGTTTATTTCCTAGACCACTATGATAGATAGGAGATACTGTAGGTGAGATTATAAAGATATCAATGTATGATTTACACGAGGATACACGGGTGGGTTTGCTAGTGGGAATTAGTAACATGCACATCCTATCAAGCCATTTTCTGAGGTTGTTACCACTTGTATTGCAGATCATCCCACCCCAGTCCCTATGTTTGGCGTTAAGATCTCCTGCTAACACTACATGCTCGGTGCTCAGACTGTTATATAGTAGGTCTAGGTCACCCTCTGTTACTGTGATCTTGGGATTTGCGTATAGCACGACGAAGCTAATCAACTCTCCATTGGTTAATTTTAGCTGAACACCTGTGCTCTCAATGTTATTAGTAGGCATTTGAAATACCACATGACTATATCTTTCCTTCACTAATATGGCTGTGCCAACTTCTCCTTTAATGGATTTATCGGTACGAATGATATTGTACCCTTCGAACTTAAGGCGGTGCCGATGGGTTAGTCTAGTTTCAGCCACCATAACAATGTCGGGTCTGTGTTTTTGCAGAAAAAGGTTAAACAAATGTCTTTTACTGTGGGAAACTAGGGAGTTCACATTTATGAATATACTTTTTAGTTGTTTAGTCATGGATGCGCAAATTAATGAACAGATTAAATAATGCTTGGGATTTTTGATCGTCATTGCCTAATTTCTTGTAACTGCTGGCAAAGTCACTAACTTTTTTCAGACATTGGCTGAAGTTACTGCCAAAGATACGGTGACATTCGCTGTCCATTTCGCTTGCTAAGATTGTCTGTACTTTGCTGCCAGAAGTTGCTAGTGGGGTGTGAGATCGTTTTAGGGCTGAGGCGTACGATATTTTGTTGCTAACTGTGCTACTAGGCATTACAGTGGAGATAGGAGGTTTAGGAAGGGAAGGCACTTTTCTTTGTTCAAACCTACTTATTATTTCTAATCTTTTTGGACAAGATTTGGCGCTGGCTACATGCCCTACCTGATTGCAATTTATACACTTGGGGGGAATTCCTATCTGTTTGGTTAAAGCACCTGTTGCTGGGTGCTTGGTGATAGTTACTTCGGTGTTTAAGCTTCGAGGGGGCATTGTGCAGTTGCTGGGACCGTGAGATTCCCCGCATTTGACACAGCGATATGGCATGTTGCAATTGCTTGCAACATGCATGAACCTTTGGCAGTTCTTGCATTGAATTGGCCACTGCTTCTGGGCATCCTCAAAGCTAATTTTACAATTTAGGATATATTTGATATTTCTAAATTCTTTAATGTCTGATTGTTTGTCCAGCTGTATTAACCACCTGAAATTTTTTAGTTTGATCATTTTTAAAATATTTACATTGAGATTGAGGTCATTTATATAATCAATGACTTCTTGCACCTCATACGATGGTGACAATTTGTTAATTATAACCGTATAAGGTTTTTCATTTGCTGGCGTGTATGTAAAAAAATTTAGATTTTTGCTTTTCAGCAAAGTTTTAACGCTGTTGTAGTCTTCCATCGTAATGGTGCTAACATGCGTGACATTCTTATTTTTTATATTAATTGTAAATTTATTGTGGCCCAGTTTGTGGGATAACATATTTATTAGCTCCTTTTGAGAGGAGTCGTACACTACGAATAATGGAGGAGCAATGGTTCGCTTACCGACCTTGGCAGTTTGTTGAGTTTTCCTTGTTGTTGTTGTTATCGGCTTGCTGGTGGGCTGTGTTGCCGTATTTTTCATCTTGGGAGCGACTGTTTCCTTAGGTGTTGGGAACTGTTGCATTATTGAGATGTTTGGAGGTAGAATGCCGTCGCCATTGGTGAAGGTCATGGTGTAGGCAGGCTGGTTTAAGTTGCTGCTACTGGTCATATAGTCCTCAGGTGGGTTAGAATGTTCTCTTTCAGCATCGCTTGTTGCAGCATCCATTTCATCATCTATGTTGTGTGTAATAGCGACTGCTGGTGTTGCGGTGTCGCTGATGGAAATTACCTCGTTGTGGTGGTGTGGATGGGTAGTCTTTGCCTCAAGCAGTTCAGCCACCATTGCCTTGTATTTCGCGACTTCAGCTTGCAGATGCTGGACAAGTTTACGCATATCAGCCCATTTGCCTTCTACGAAGTTTTCAGCTTCGGAGCTTGTAGAATGACTTCTCTTCTTCTTCTTCTTCTTTTTATGATCATCATTATTGTTAATTTTTTTGGATTCTACATTGGTGGCATCGTTGGATGCAGGAAACTGATGATCAGCACCAGCAGCATTTGTGGAAATACGCGCATGTATCTCAACATGTGGTGATGTCGATTCTGCATCTTCATCGTCCATGATGGGAGTAGAGGTGGTTTTGTATATATTACTTTTTTTTTTATATTTAAATTATTCCACAATGTCCTTGAAAATTAATTAATTAATTAATTTTGGTAAGTTTATTTATTTACGAGCACTTGTTAGATTTGGAATTTGTGATTGAGCACATGTAATATTAATTTCATTTAAAATTTTATGATTTAGTTCAACACAAGATATTTATAATATTTGTTTTTTTTTTTTTTTTAAGTTCACAATTTTTCCTTTATATTTTTTTTTGATCACATTAACTAGATATTTTATGAATTCCAGGTAATTTAAGTTGTAAATTTTAGGCAGATGTTTAAAACAGATGTACATTCGATGCGAGTTTGTTTACACAGGTAGAATATTTTATTGCACGTATTAAAACACAACCGTTCTTTCCGAATCCACTGAATCAATCATCAATCAATCAATGAATAATCAATATTTTTTCGCATTTTTATGGTAGCTTAGCTCACTTTGTACGAAGCGCCGAGAAGAGCGCATTTATAAAAATTTTTCATTAATACATATTTCTACTGAGTTTGAAAAAATTTTTCAACATTTATTATTAATTTTAAATAGACCAAGTAAATTAAACACAATTATTTAAATCAAATTAAGTAAAGAAGATATTGAATATTTTATTACATTCATTTTTATACTAATTATAATTATATAAAATATATAAAAATTGGTTTAAACTTTAAATTTTGTAAATCTATAGTTGAACTTGTTAATAAATTAGAATATTTTAAAGTTATCTTTTGTATAATTTATATATTAAATTATTTATTAAATAGTTTATTCAATTCTCTGTTAAATTATATATATGGTTTTATATATTTCATATATTTATAAATGCAAATTTAATAAAACACGAGATGCATAAAAACGTCAGTTTTAACATTTTGAATGCTTATGTTTTATCCTATTTTGAAATATTAACTCAATTTATATAAAAGTTTAAAATTTCAAAGCACTAATAGAAATAATTATAAATAAATATATTGTATTTTAATTAGAATATAAGATTATCACTTTTAATTATATCAAATAGTGTCTATTTGAGATTAGATATCCATCCATAATGTTAACATGTTACATTGAATTCGTTTACTTTAAGATATGTTTTAAGATTTTCTATACGTATTATTTTTAAAATTTTATTACAAGTTTTAAATAATTTTTAATCATGTGAAAAATTATTATATATAAACGTTATTAATAACATATCAGCAATTAAATTTATAGTTTTCAATATCATTCGAATAACAACTGTACGTATCCTACTTAATAGAATTCATAAAAAAAAATTATATCTACATACATGATTAAAAATATATAAGAATGAAATCATTTTACTTTTTCTTTTATAATTATAATTTAATTATTTAACTTTGACTATTATAAGTATTTTATTAAATATGTATATTTAAAAAAAATGTTCTTTTTATTACTTTATAATTAAAATAAAATTAAAATTAAATGTGCGTATTCTAACATTTTTATAAGGAGTGATATACGACATAAAATGTTAAAATTTAAGATGAATTTTTTTATAAACTAACATGGATATGGATAACATTTAAATAGATACTGAATTATATATATAAACTTGCGGCTGCAATCTTCCATAGTCATTCCTAAGAGCTAGTTTTAGTAGGTTAAAGACTCACACAGTGGCTTTGGATGTTTTCCATCTACTGCCATAAATCTTTTATAAAATATAGAGTATTTTATAAAACTAATTCAGATACAAATTTTAAAAACTCTACCTTTAAATAATTTATCTATAATAATAAATATTACAATACCAAAATATTGAAATAGTAACTATGATAATAATAGTAAACATTTAGGCCGTGTGCGAGTTCGAGTATATTTAGGGGAAATAGTCAATTATGTCGGTATGGCAGCGATTGTTGGTACATACCAGAATTTCTAATGAGATAAATTAGGTGTTACCATTGTGAAAATTTTATAAGATGTTTAGTAAATAAATAAATAAATTTCAAAACTTTTAAAAGAAAAATAATTATTTTTTATATGTTTCCTTCTTTATATTATAAATATTAATGTTTTTTAATAATTGTATCAGGTTCTTGGTTTCAAAAAGGTAATTATGAAACTTTATGCTATTGGCCTGTCAACGTTATTTGTTTTGTACATTTTTATTAGTAACAAATATAATATTAATATTATTGTAACTTAGATTATACTACCTGCGAAGATTTATGTATCTATTTATTGATACGCGAATCTATGATAAATATTAAAAGATTCTTAATAATATATAGGGTTAGGCGATTGAAGTGTTACAAATTACACAGCGATATGTTTGTCAAACTGATATTGCCAACTACGTCAAATTCATATGAATGACAGCTATTTATATTGTTTACAAGTTACCACAAGCATTTGCGTCTAAGTTTTATAGAACTAATATTATTCGAAATGGAATTAAAAAATAAGTGTGATTGCATTATATTTGGTTGGAAAATTACAACTAGCTATTGTGCTTGAGCTCAAATATCTCAATGTGAATAAAATGTTTGTGTATCGTACCTTAAATCGTTATAATAGCTCAGGCAGAGTCACCAAATGCTATAGTGGTGGACGAAAAAAAAACAGCAACATTGCCTAAAATGGTTCGGAAAGTGAAGGCTCGACTTAAACGAAATCCACGTCGTAGTACTAATCAAATGGCCAAAGAACCGATAATATCTGAACGAAGCATCTGACGCATTTTCCAAAATAAGCTCAAGGTAAAGCTTTAAAAGTTCCAAGGCACAAGATCTTGCACCAAAGCAACAAAAAGTTAGACTCGAATGAGCAAAGGAGTTGTTACGCTGGGCCAATTTGGAGAGCAAGTTGAGAACTAAAAAATAAGCCAGTTTCGATACGCTGAAGAAAGCTTTTATTCAGGAATAGGCCAAAATACTGGAAGATCACAGCCATAGTCAAGACAAAAGGTGGCCACATCAAGCTAGAGTGAATGGATTGTGAAATTTTAATTATTTTCACAAATTTTTGTAATTTGAATCAATAAAAAAATAATGTGATCGCTTGAATAGGTAACACTTCAATTATCTAACCCTGAATAATAAACTTGCATTCTTAAAAAATAGTGGCACAGCGAACCTGATTTCTAGGAAGTCAATTGGAACGCATACACACTCGTATGTATAAAAACTGGTTAATACCTGCTACCTGAATGTTTGGTAGTACACCACCTTGTGCAATTGTAACACCAGACAATAATTTGTTCAATTCTTCATCATTACGTATGGCCAACTGTAAATGACGAGGAATGATTCTTGTCTTCTTATTATCGCGTGCTGCATTGCCAGCCAATTCAAGAACTTCAGCAGCCAAATATTCCATAACGGCAGCTAAGTAGACTGGAGCACCTGCACCAACGCGTTCAGCATAATTGCCTTTACGCAATAATCGATGAATACGACCAACTGGAAATTGTAATCCAGCACGATTTGATCGTGACTTTGCCTTGCCTTTAACTTTACCACCTTTACCACGACCAGACATAGTTGAGTTGAGTTTCTAGTAGTTGAGATTTATAAAAATTGGATCTATTTTTTTTTTTTTTTAATGGCGCCGACAAATTATCTCATATACTTTTTCTAAACGCAATTTAAAATAAAAAATTGCTTTAAACTTTCGTTTGAAAAATGTTTATATTGAAACGGAAACTGGCCGAATTCGACGATTGGACGATTGGACGATTGAAGATTGAAAGAAAAATAGATCCAATTTTTGTAAATCTCAACTACTAGAAACTCAACTCAACTATTTGAAGTTACATTAGCGCAACTTTTCAAGAATTCAAATACCCAAGTACTCAAGTCTCAAGTGCTCAAGCACTCAAGCTCTCAAGTACTTTAGACTCAAGTATTCAAGCACTCAAGTTCCAAATACTTGGTATAAAATACCACCAATACTACAGTTTGACTATCACTTGGTCAAGTAACAGTTTGAGAGTCACTTGTGACTTTCAAACTGTTGGTGCAAAATCGATTTTCCAGTGACTGTCAAACTGTTCAGTGAGTTTCAAACTGTTCAGTGTTTTTTAAACTGTGCATTGACAGTTTGAAAGGCACATCTGTAATTAGCAATTTGATGGAAATGGCAAATAATGAAGTTATTCCAGTGCCCCCAAGCATTTCCCAAGATCATTGCACTCCAAATCCAGTCAGCACTGAGGAATTCATTGAACTAAAAAAGTTTAATGAGCTTCTACAGGAGAATTACTCAAAACTGCTTCAACAATTTCAAACACTTCAAGAGCGGTGTTCCAAATTGGAGAACCAGCTAAGCGCCCAAAGCGCTACATTAGTGGCCAAGCTCGCCCGTTCTAATAAAAGGAAAAAGGTGTCTCCGCCATCCCTTCCTAGTTCCCCTCGCGTTTCAGCAGGCCCAAGTGAGGATGAAATGGAAATTGCCTCCCCAGCTAACGACGAGGAGATAGTTCTCCCCCCGGAGGGCTCCAGCTCTCCAGACTCGGAGTGCGACCAAGATTTTAATGATGGTTATATTGACGTAAAATCCAAACGCCAAATTAAACAACTAAAACAACAACAACAAGTCGCAATTCAACAGCAGCAACCCAAACAGTCACAACAACAATATCATCAGCAGCATCAACAGACTATTCAGCAGTCGAACGATCAAGTCATACATCAACAACAGCATCCGAAATCTCAGCAAGATGAACAGCTTCAAAATGATGCAGGTAAGACGGTTGACAAGAAAATCCCAAAAGTAGTACCAATCACCTTACGTGAATCCAACAAATGGAACACAATCCGTAAGGAACTTGAAGTTCGTAAAATTAAATACTCAGAAGCCAAATCAGTCTATCTGGGCATTCAAATCACTCCCGAGACCATTGAGGACCATAGAAACATGACACGATTTTTCAACAATAACCATACACAATACCACACGCATTTCCTCTCTGAAGAAAAAAATTTAAATATAATTATAAAGGGCCTAGAAGGATTAAGTCCGTCAGAGATCCAAGAAGATTTGGAACTCCAAGGATACAATATCCTGGAATGCCACTATCTACGAACCAGGCAAAATAATAATAAACTCATAAAAATACGTTTGCCAAAGGATCAATCAAACATTTTTAACCTCAGTGCCATCTGCCACTTGAGAGTTACTATTGAAGCTCAGCGCCCGCTGAAGGGCCCTCCTCAATGCCACAATTGTCAGCAATTCGGTCATGTGGCGACCAATTGCAAAGCTATCCCCAAGTGCGTCAAATGCGATAGCTCGCACCATCATTCACAATGCAAAAAACCTAAAGAGGCCACGCCAAAATGCGTTAACTGTAAAGGAGACCATCCAGCCAGCTATGGGGGTTGTCCTCAAAATCCTCGCAACTTCTCCAAGAAGATCACAATCAAGGAACAAGTCCACCTGCCCAACAATATAAACACAAAGGTGACACCTGCGGCTTCATACGCAAGCATTGCCAAGCCCAAAGTTTCTTCACAACAAAAAACTTCAAACCCTATTCTCCCAGCTGCTCAATTCGAGAAATTTTTTGCTAATATGCAAGAACAATTCAATTATATGATGCAAAACATGATCCAGTATATGGTTCACCATATAATGCCAAATTCCAACTAATGACAAGTACAACACTCAATCTTAAAATAGTTTCTTGGAACGCCAATTCCATCTTTAACCAAAAAGATGAAGTAATTCACTTCCTTCACGAACACAAGATCGACGTTCTCCTGGTCCAAGAAACGTTTTTAAAACCAGGGATCAGATTTAAAATCCCTAATTATATAACATACAGGGAGGACAGAACAAATAGGCAAGGTGGAGGCACCGCTATAATCATTAAAAACTCGATCAATCATCATCTCATCACCAATAATCTAAACTCTCTTGAAGCTACCACTATCAAGATAATCTCAGATAACTTTCAATTAAAATTATCTTCTGTTTATAAAGCACCAACCAACAGCACGTACCTAAATGATCTATCCTCATTACTAGATGTGGACGAACCCACGTTTGTTGCGGGCGACCTCAACGCTTACAATAGAGATTGGGGAGAAAGAAGCACAAACAGAGCAGGAAGAGAGATAGATAATTTAATCACAGAACAGGCACTAACATTACATTGCCCAACAGAGCCTACACACTTTTGCCACGGGGCCTCCCGAATACTTGACATCGGTATTTCAAGATCTTTGGATGCTAATTGTCATATCGAAGTACTGGAGGAGTTAAACTCAGATCATAAGCCGGTTCTGTTCTTTATTGAAAACATGTTTTTCGAATCTCCACCCCCAGTGATAACGATGACAAACTGGACTCAATTCCGTCATGAAATGGAAAACTATTCCCTCAATAGCCCCATAAACTCAATAGAAGACCTTAATAACACCATAGAAATAGTCACTTCAAAAATCCAAGACTCAATCTCCAATAACTCATCCATAAAATCCATCAGCGCCAAGAACTATTTTATACTCCCAAGGTTCATTAGAAACCTAATTAAAAACAAAAATAGACTACGAAAAAGGGCCCTTCGAACAAACGACCCCGCACTGAAGAGAGCAGCAAACCTTCAAACCAATGTCATAAGAAAATTGGTTCGCGAATTCAAAAACCACAAATGGAACGAATTTCTAATGAGCTTCGAAACTGGTGATAAAGCCTTCTGGAATATCAGCAAATATTTCAGACTGAAAAACAAGATTCAAATTCCACCAATACACGGTCCCAATGGGCTCAAATTCGCTGATGAGGATAAAGCCGAAGAATTTGCAAACTCCCTCGAGTCACAATTCTTAGATAACCATGACATTTCTGATGATGTAGACGAAGAAGAATTAATTGGAGAAAGAGCGGAAGCCATTTTGAGCAGAATCCCTGATTCACCTATCTCGCCGTGCAGCGTCGAAGAACTGCAAGCCATTATCTACTCTATCAAAACAAAATCGGCTCCAGGTGCTGATAAAATTAGTAACCGCTGTATCAAAAATCTGCCTGTAGCATCAATCATCATAATTAATAATATAATCAATGCCATGCTACAGTTAGGTAAATTTCCAGATAAATGGAAAGAAGCATTAGTAATTGTGCTCCCGAAACCCAACAAGAACCACACATTCCCGCAAAACTGGCGACCTATCAGCCTACTTCCAGTTATGGGGAAACTAGCTGAAAGAGTCATTCTAAATAGACTGCAGACCGAAACAAATCGCCTAAAACTTATACCGGACGAACAATTCGGCTTCAAAGCCAACCATTCGACCGATCTACAACTGGCAAGAGTGACACAATACATCCAATCTGCACTTAGAGAAAATAAATCGACGGGCATGATAATATTTGATGTTGAGAAAGCGTTTGATAAAGTTTGGCACGATGGCCTCATCTCTAAAATGTACGACCTAAATCTACCTCTCAACATCATCAAAATCATTGGTAGCTTCATGCATAAAAGACAATTCAGAGTCAAAATCAATAATCATCTATCAACCCCCAGATTTATTGAAGCAGGGGTGCCTCAAGGCTCTCCATTGTCTCCAGCCCTATACAATCTCTTCACTTCCGACATTCCAAAGCTAGAACCATCTAAACTAGCCCTATATGCAGATGATACCTGTATATTCTATGCTGATAAAAATACTTTAAACGTCAGTAACACATTACAGGAACATGTTGACTGTGTCACTTCTTACTTCCAAAAATGGAAAATTAAAATTAATAACGATAAAACGAAGGCAATTTTCATAACCAGAAAACGGTGGCAATATCCACCAAAATTAAAAGTAAATGACACCGATATAGACTGGGAAGACCACATCAAATACCTGGGGATTACATTTGACAAGAAATTCCAATGGAGCACGCACATATACAATCTAAGAAATAAAATCAACACAATGCTAAACCATTTACGACCGCTCTACAAAAACAAGGCTCTAAGTATCAAAAATAAAAAGTTGCTTTATACCCAGATAATGCGTCCGGCGCTATCATATGGCTTCATTGCTTTCTCCAAAACTTCAAAAACTAACTTCAACAAACTTCAAACATGTCAAAATATAGCCATTAAAAAAATATTTAACATTCCCTGGTACATAAGAAATGTCGATATTCAAAGGGATCTAAAAATCACACCTATCAAACTATACATTAAAGACAGGGCTCTCAAATTATTCAAATCAATAGATGCACATGACAACACTTTATTGCAAAATCTACACCAACAACCTATTCACACTACAGGAAGATACGCGGACATCCGTACCATTATTAACTAAACTAAACAATAAAATTAATTGAGCACTCGTCATTTACCCAGTGGACATAATCTAGAAATGTCTACCACTATAATTGAGTCAAGGTATTAACTTTTACCGACTCGAACTCAATTTTCAACAACAACATTAAAAAAAAATAGATCCAATTTTTATAAATCTCAACTACTAGAAACTCAACTCAACTATGTCTGGTCGTGGTAAAGGTGGTAAAGTTAAAGGCAAGGCAAAGTCACGATCAAATCGTGCTGGATTACAATTTCCAGTTGGTCGTATTCATCGATTATTGCGTAAAGGCAATTATGCTGAACGCGTTGGTGCAGGTGCTCCAGTCTACTTAGCTGCCGTTATGGAATATTTGGCTGCTGAAGTTCTTGAATTGGCTGGCAATGCAGCACGCGATAATAAGAAGACAAGAATCATTCCTCGTCATTTACAGTTGGCCATACGTAATGATGAAGAATTGAACAAATTATTGTCTGGTGTTACAATTGCACAAGGTGGTGTACTACCAAACATTCAGGCTGTACTTTTGCCAAAGAAAACAGAAAAGAAGGCTTAAATTATTTTATTTTATTTATTAAAATACGAATACATATACGTGGAGAATTAACTATCAATTAATCCGTCCTTTTCAGGACGACAAAATTTATTTTATTAAAGAAAATGTATTTCATTAAATCAATTGATATAAATATTGTACATACTATCATACCTACCCTACTAACTTACACAAGCCATACTTTAAAACACTTAACAATCAATCATTTCTTGCCTCGCCCTTCTGTTCCGTTACATTCCTGGAAGACCTTCATGAATTCGAAATCTTCGAAAATTGTAAATCAGCCTACATAACAGATAAAATACATAGCATTGTTAGTGTATAACTTAAGACTGCGTTTTGCTACATAGTAATAATTTTTTTTTTGTTTTTGGGCAGCAGGTATTAACCAGTTTTTATACATACGAGTGTGTATGCGTTCCAATTGACTTCCTAGAAATCAGGTTTTTTTATTGATTCAAATTACAAAAATTTGTGAAAATAATTAAAATTTCACAATCCATTCACTCTAGCTTGATGTGGCCACCTTTTGTCTTGACTATGGCTGTGATCTTCCAGTATTTTGGCCTATTCCTGAATAAAAGCTTTCTTCAGCGTATCGAAACTGGCTTATTTTTTAGTTCTCAACTTGCTCTCCAAATTGGCCCAGCGTAACAACTCCTTTGCTCATTCGAGTTTAACTTTTTGTTGCTTTGGTGCAAGATCTTGTGCCTTGGAACTTTTAAAGCTTTACCTTGAGCTTATTTTGGAAAATGCGTCAGATGCTTCGTTCAGATATTATCGGTTCTTTGGCCATTTGATTAGTACTACGACATGGATTTCGTTTAAGTCGAGCCTTCACTTTCCGAACCATTTTAGGCAATGTTGCTGTTTTTTTTTCGTCCACCACTATAGCATTTGGTGACTCTGCCTGAGCTATTATAACGATTTAAGGTACGATACACAAACATTTTATTCACATTGAGATATTTGAGCTCAAGCACAATAGCTAGTTGTAATTTTCCAACCAAATATAATGCAATCACACTTATTTTTTAATTCCATTTCGAATAATATTAGTTCTATAAAACTTAGACGCAAATGCTTGTGGTAATTTGTAAACAATATAAATAGCTGTCATTCATATGAATTTGACGTAGTTGGCAATATCAGTTTGACAAACATATCTCTGTGTAATTTGTAACACTTCAATCGCCTAACCCTTTATATTATTAAGAATTTTTTAATATTTATCATAGATTCGCGTATCAGTAAATAGATACATAAATCTTCGCAGGTAGTATAATCTAAGTTACAATAATATTAATATTATATTTGTTACTAATAAAAATGTACAAAACAAATAACGTTGCCAGGTCAATAGCATAAAGTTTCATAATTACCTTTTTGAAATCAAGAAACTAATAATTTTGTGCCAAATATTTGTATTTATTATTAAATAAATGTGATACAATTATTAAAAAACATTAATATTCATAATATAAAGAAGGAAACATATAAAAAATAATTATTTTTCTTTTAAAAGTTTTAAAATTTATTTATTTATTTACTAAACATCTTATAAAATTTTCAAAATGGTAACACCTAATTTATCTCATTAGAAATTCTGGTATGTACCAACAATCGCTGCCATACCGACATAATTGACTATTTCCCCTAAATATACTCGAACTCGCACACGGCCTAAATGTTTACTATTATTATCATAGTTACTATTTCAATATTTTGGTATTGTAATATTTATTATTATAGATAAATTATTTAAAGGTAGAGTTTTTAAAATTTGTATCTGAATTAGTTTTATAAAATATTCTATATTTTATAAAAGATTTATGGCAGTAGATGGAAAACATCCGAAGCCACTGTGTGAGTCTTGAACCTACTAAAACTAGCTCTTAGGAATGACTATGGAAGATTGCAGCCGCAAGTTTATATATATACTTCAGTATCTATTTAAATGTTATCCATATCCATGTTAGTTTATAAAAAAATTCATCTTAAATTTTAACATTTTATGTCGTATATCACTCCTTATAAAAATGTTAGAATACGCACATCTAATTTTAATTTTATTTTAATTATAAAGTAATAAAAAGAACATTTTTTTTAAATATACATATTTAATAAAATACTTATAATAGTCAAAGTTAAATGATTAAATTATAATTATAAAAGAAAAAGTAAAATGATTTCATTCTTATATATTTTTAATCATGTATGTAGATATAATTTTTTTTTATGAATTCTATTAAGTAGGATACGTACAGTTGTTATATTCGAATGATATTGAAAACTATAAATTTAATTGCTGATATGTTATTAATAACGTTTATATATAATAATTTTTCACATGATTAAAAATTATTTAAAACTTGTAATAAAATTTTAAAAATAATACGTATAGAAAATCTTAAAACATATTTTAAAGTAAACGAATTCAATGTAACATGTTAACATTATGGATGGATATCTAATCTCAAATAGACACTATTTGATATAATTAAAAGTGATAATCTTATATTCTAATTAAAATACAATATATTTATTTATAATTATTTCTATTAGTGCTTTAAAATTTTAAACTTTTATATAAATTGAGTTAATATTTCAAAATAGGATAAAACATAAGCATTCAAAATGTTAAAACTGACGTTTTTATGCATCTCGTGTTTTATTAAATTTGCATTTATAAATATATGAAATATATAAAACCATATATATAATTTAACAGAGAATTGAATAAACTATTTAATAAATAATTTAATATATAAATTATACAAAAGATAACTTTAAAATATTCTAATTTATTAACAAGTTCAACTATAGATTTACAAAATTTAAAGTTTAAACCAATTTTTATATATTTTATATAATTATAATTAGTATAAAAATGAATGTAATAAAATATTCAATATCTTCTTTACTTAATTTGATTTAAATAATTGTGTTTAATTTACTTGGTCTATTTAAAATTAATAATAAATGTTGAAAAATTTTTTCAAACTCAGTAGAAATATGTATTAATGAAAAATTTTTATAAATGCGCTCTTCTCGGCGCTTCGTACAAAGTGAGCTAAGCTACCATAAAAATGCGAAAAAATATTCATAAGTAAGAATATTACGGAATATTAAAAAGCAAATATGTCTGAAGCTGTTGCCGTTGCAAATACAGATTCTCCAAAGGAGATAACTGCCGTTCCTGAAAAGAAAGTTGCTGTTAAAAAGGCAACAAAAGTAAAAAAACCTTCTGCAGCTCCATCTCATCCATCAACACAACAAATGGTTGATGCATCTATCAAGAACTTGAAGGAACGCAGCGGATCTTCATTGTTGGCAATTAAAAAGTATATAAGTGCCACATATAAATGTGATGCCCAGAAATTGGCTCCATTTATTAAAAAATATTTGAAAACTGCTGTAGCTAATGGCAAATTGATACAAACAAAAGGAAAAGGTGCATCTGGTTCATTTAAATTATCAGCTGCTGCTGCTAAGTCTCCTAAATCGTCTGTCGAGGGTAAGAAAAAGAAGGTGCCATCAGGTGTTACGAAGAAGAAGGTTACTGCATCATCTGCAGGTACTAAAAAGTCAAAGGCAAAGGTATCTGGAGAGAAAAAACCTAAGAAATCTGCGGCAGCTAAGAAGAGTGTTGAAAAGAAAAAAACTGAAAAAGCTAAAGTTAAAAGTGTTAAAAAGATTGGATCTGTTAAGGCTAAGCCAGCTAAACCAAAGTCTACTTCTACAAAAGCTAAAGCGGCCGCAAAACCTAAAAAAACTGCCGTTAAAAAAACATCAGTCAAGAAAACTGCTGCAAAAAAATAATTTTAAAAATCAAACTTTAAATTCATCAAAACAGCCCTTTTTAGGGCTACAAAATATGTGTAAAAAGAAGATTCATTATTTATTTATTTATTTTATAAAATGTTTTAGTATATGGTATACCTATTGCGTTTATTAATGACCGGTCACTAAAGATTGAATAATCACCTATCGAAGTTAGGAATTCAATCCAACTCAGACTGCAGATACTGTAGAGAAGAGAGAAACTGTATACCATGTGCTTGGGTAGTGTCCACTGATGCACAAACGGAATAAACACCTAGGAGGGTATTTCATGGATCATAAATATTCAAGACTAGGACTTTATATTGTCTTTCATTAAAGAAAACGGACTTGGAGAAACATTCTAACCCGAGTAATGGGCACAATATACCTTGTCATAGTGCACGATCATTTCTTTTAATAATACCTCATGAATAATATGAAGAGATTCTTTTATTCTGTAATGCGCTATAAATTTAATCTCTAATAAGCAAACAAAAATTCTTTATGCATTTAAAAAAATTATATTCTCTTATTTAGACATTATGTGCAATACTTCACATCATTCTTAAGTTAATAAATATTTATCTTATTCTATTATATTTAATATCCAATTATTTATTTATTATAGTAATGACCATAAAATATTATATATCAAAATATGTCATTTATTTGATGAAATACTCACTTGTATATATTTTATTCACTTAATTTCATTTTTAAATTCTATTTTAAATAAATAAAAATAGTGGTTTATGCTAATTTTATTTATTATTATATAATGCTTCTAATTACACTTGTTAATTTATAACTAACACACCACACTCGGTACTCACTTGCAAGACGCTGCAAATTACTTAAAGATAATTTTAAAATATTCTAATTTATTTCAATAACAAGTTCTTTTATTTCTTTTCTTTATATAATATTGTCATAATTCACTTAATTCATATACGAATTTTTTTCACTTTCATTTTCCCCGGAAGCAGTTTGCTTGTTGAACACTTGGATTTGGATTAAGATTAAGATTCAGATTCAGTGTGAGATTTGAATTCACTAAAACCACCTCTTAGGAATGAATGGAGAAAATTTTTGCACCATTGTG
>NW_024031615.1:0-16364 GCF_002237135.1 Teleopsis dalmanni
AACACTTCAACGACGACGACGACAATGAATCAACCAGGCAAAATTTGTAGCAAATGTTTACTTGTTTCTCCTTTACTTGTTTTTATTTTTTATATTTTTTGCTTTTTCTTAATACAACAATATTTTAACTTTATAATTTTTTAAATAAGATTCGACTTTTCGAACAAAAAAAAATTCCAGCACACGTTCACAATCGTAGCAAGTTAGAGGCAGACTGAAATATACGACTGCTTGTATCGGAGCAGAAGAGAAATATGAAATTTTTTTTTGCACTACCGACAATAGAATTTAATGCGCTCTCATCGCTCTTTACACAGAATCTACACAATTTCACGCCCAACCAACCAACTAACCAACCACCTTATATGATTAATAATTTTGACCTTGGGCATTGAAAAATATATGCCGGTAGATTAAATGTAAAACTCTTTACGACAAAGATTTTATTTACAAACATATATACATACATGTGAACATATGTATATAAGCATACATATGTTTACTTGTGTATAAAGAAAGGTGATAAATTTTTGAAGATTATAAGCAAATATACATAAAAATATAAATTTGGAATATAAGAAAGATAAATTTTGATAAACTCCATCTCGAAAATATATTAGCGGTTGAGTAGGGATTCTTTGGACGTTCAATTTTTCTTCTAGTCCGATTCATGTTAAATTTCTTTATTTACAGTTACATTTGATTATGATAAACCAAAATTAGAATAATATCGAAGTTCCCAAGAAATGAAGATAACCGACACAGCAGCACCACTCATATTTGGTAAAATGCAACCAAAATTTTTTAAATCGTGAATAAGCAGTAAAAGCAATGCAAAAAAATTTAGTACAATAATTTTTTCGAATTGTGTACAACAAACTTTATAGACAATGTACGGGTAATTATGCGTACTCGTTCTCGTATTCGTACAACAGAAATTATTTTCAAATAATTCCTTATCCTTATGCAAATCATGCAAAATTGTTATATTATTCTGTTTAATGAATTATTATTATTAAGACATATTGAATTAATTGCTGCAAGTTAATTGCTACACTCATTAAATTTGATGAATGTTACCAATATATGAATAAGCTACAATTCAGTTTGAGCAATGAAGCGTAAACGAAACATTGGACCACTAATTTTAAACAGCAAAAAACACAAGTGCAAAAAAAGATTTAATGAAATAAGTGTTATTTAACACTTACTTTGTGCTCAATGGTCGTTTGTAGATTCTTATCCAAATGCACCTTTATAATTTGGGTGCCATCAAATTTGGCACGAATACGTTTGCCTACGATCTCTGCTGGAAACACTAAATCTTCTAAAATAAAATACACAGCAGTTAAACTACGCGAACGGATTATTGCACCGTCTTGTTTTTACGAAAACTTTGTAGTTACTCGTTCACTATCTAAGTCTTTACGGTGCTGATATAACTCTTCCTCTTCAAGTGGTCCTTGCAAACCCTTATGAAATATTTTTCTCATCCACCAGAAACTCCATCTCGAAAATATATTACCGGTTGAGTAGGGATTCTTTGGGCGTTCAATTTTTCTTCTAGTCCGATTCATGTTAAATTTCTTTATTTACAGTTACGTTTGGTTATGATAAACCAAAAATGTAGTAATAAATTCGAAGTTCAAGAAATGAAGATAACCGACACGAGCACCACTCAATATGGTGAATGCAACAAAAATTTTTTAAATCGTGAATAACAGTAAATAGCAATGCAAAAAATTTACAATATTTTTTCAATGTTACAACAAAACTTTATAGACAATGTACGGTAATTATGCGTACTCGTTCTCGTATTCGTACAACAGAAATTATTTTCAAATAATTCCTTATCCTTATGCAAATCATGCAAAATTGTTATATTATTCTGTTTAATGAATTATTATTATTAAGACATATTGAATTAATTGCTGCAAGTTAATTGCTACACTCATTAAATTTGATGAATGTTACCAATATATGAATAAGCTACAATTCAGTTTGAGCAATGAAGCGTAAACGAAACATTGGACCACTAATTTTAAACAGCAAAAAACACAAGTGCAAAAAAAGATTTAATGAAATAAGTGTTATTTAACACTTGCTTTGTGCTCAATGGTCGTTTGTAGATTCTTATCCAAATGCACCTTTATAATTTGGGTGACATCCAATTTGGCACAAATACATTTGCCTACGATCACTGCTGGAAACACTAAATCTTCTAAAGTAAAATACACAGCAGTTAAACTACGCGAACGGATTATTGCACCGTCTTGTTTTTACGAAAACTTTGTAGTTACTCGTTCACTATCTAAGTCTTTACGGTGCTGATATAAGTCTTCCTCTTCAAGTGGTCCTTGCAAACCCTTATGAAATATTTTTCTCATCCACCAGAAACTCCATCTCGAAAATATATGAGCGGTTGAGTAGGGATTCTTTGGGCGTTCAATTTTTCTTCTAGTCCGATTCATGTTAAATTGTAGTAATAAATTCGAAGTTCAAGAAATGAAGATAACCGACACGAGCACCACTCAATATGATAAATGCAACAAAAATTTTTTAAATCGTGAATAACAGTAAATAGCAATGCAAAAAATTTACAATATTTTTTCAATGTTACAACAAAACTTTATAGACAATGTACGGTAAAATTACGCGTACTCGTATTCGTACAACAGAAATTATTTTCAAATAATTCCTTATGCAAATCATGCAAAATTGTTATATTATTCTGTTTAATGAATTATTATTATTTAGACACATTGAATTAATTGCTGCAAGTTAATTGCTAGACTCATTAAATTTGATGAATGTTACCAATATATGAATGAGCTACAATTCAGTTTGAGCAATGAAGCGTAAACGAAACATTGGACCACTAATTTTAAACAGCAAAAAACACAAGTGCAAAATAAGATTTAATGAAATAAATAACACTTACTTTGTGCTCAATGGTCGTTTGTGGGTTCTTATCCAAATGCACCTTTATCAATTGGGTGCCATCCAATTTGACACGAATACGTTTGCCTACGATCTCTGCTGAAAACACTAAATCTTCTAAAATAAAATACACAGCAGTTAAACTACGCGAACGGATTATTGCACCGTCTTGTTTTTACGAAAACTTTGTAGTTACTCGTTCACTATCTAAGTCTTTACGGTGCTGATATAACTCTTCCTCTTCAAGTGGTCCTTGCAAACCCTTATGAAATATATTTCTCATCCACCAGAAACTCCATCTCGAAAATATATTAGCGGTTGAGTAGGGATTCTTTGGGCGTTCAATTTTTCTTCTAGTCCGATTGATGTTAAATTTCTTTATTTACAGTTACGTTTGATTATGATAAACCAAAAATGTAGTAATAAATTCGAAGTTCAAGAAATGAAGATAACCGACACGAGCACCACTCAAATATGGTAAATGCAACAAAAATTTCTTAAATCGTGAATAACAGTAAATAACAATGCAAAAAATTTACAATATTTTTTCAATGTTACAACAAAACTTTATAGACAATGTACGGTAATTATGCGTACTCGTTCTCGTATTCGTACAACAGAAATTATTTTCAAATAATTCCTTATCCTTATGCAAATCATGCAAAATTGTTATATTATTCTGTTTAATGAATTATTATTATTAAGACATATTGAATTAATTGCTGCAAGTTAATTGCTACACTCATTAAATTTGATGAATGTTACCAATATATGAATAAGCTACAATTCAGTTTGAGCAATGAAGCGTAAACGAAACATTGGACCACTAATTTTAAACAGCAAAAAACACAAGCGCAAAAAAAGATTTAATGAAATAAGTGTTATTTAACACTTACTTTGTGCTCAATGGTCGTTTGTAGATTCTTATCCAAATGCACCTTTATATATAATTTGGGTGCCATCCAATTTGGCACGAATACGTTTGCCTACGATCTCTGCTGGAAACACTAAATCTTCTAAAATAAAATACACAGCAGTTAAACTACGCGAACGGATTATTGCACAGTCTTGTTTTTACGAAAACTTTGTAGTTACTCGTTCACTATCTAAGTCTTTACGGTGCTGATATAAGTCTTCCTCTTCAAGTGGTCCTTGCAAACCCTTATGAAATATTTTTTTCATCCACCAGAAACTCCATCTCGAAAATATATTAGCGGTTGAGTAGGGATTCTTTGAGCGTTCAATTTTTCTTCTAGTCCGATTCATGTTAAATTTCTTTATTTACAGTTACGTTTGATTATGATAAACCAAAAATGTAGTAATAAATTCGAAGTTCAAGAAATGAAGATAACCGACACGAGCACCACTCAATATGGTAAATGCAACAAAAATTTTTTAAATCGTGAATAACAGTAAATAGCAATGCAAAAAATTTACAATACTTTTTCAATGTTACAACAAAACTTTATAGACAATGTACGGTAATTACGCGTACTCGTTCTCGTATTCGTACAACAGAAATTATTTTCAAATAATTCCTTATGCAAATAATGCAAAATTGTTATATTATTCTGTTTAATGAATTATTATTATTTAGACATATTGAATTAATTGCTGCAAGTTAATTGCTAGACTCATTAAATTTGATGAATGTTTCCAATATATGAATGAGCTACAATTCAGTTTGAGCAATGAAGCGTAAAACGAAACATTGGACCACTAATTTTAAACAGCAAAAAACACAAGTGCAAAATAAGATTTAATGAAATAAATAACACTTACTTTGTGCTCAATGGTCGTTGTAGATTCTTATCCAAATGCACCTTATTTTTGGGTGCATCCAATTTGGCACGAATATTTTATTCTACGATCTCTGCTGAAACACTAAATCTTCTAAAATAAAATACACAGCAGTTAAACTACGCGAACGGATTATTGCACCGTCTTGTTTTTACGAAAACTTTGTAGTTACTCGTTCACTATCTAAGTCTTTACGATGCTGATATAACTCTTCCTCTTCAAGTGGTCCTTGCAAACCCATATGAAATATTTTTCTCATCCACCAGAAACTCCATCACGAAAATATATTAGCGGTTGAGTAGGGCTTCTTTGACACGTTCAATTTTCCAGTCCGATTGATGTTAAATTTCTTTATTTACATTTACGTTTGATTATGATAAACCAAAAATGTAGTAATAAATTCGAAGTTCAAGAAATGAAGATAACCGACACGAGCACCACTCAATATGGTAAATGCAACAAAAATTTTTTAAATCGTGAATAATAGTAAATAGCAATGCAAAAAATTTACAATATTTTTTCAATGTTACAACAAAACTTTATAGACAATGTACGGTAATTACGCGTACTCGTTCTCGTATTCGTACAACAGAAATTATTTTCAAATAATTCCTTATCCTTATGCAAATCATGCAAAATTGTTATATTATTCTGTTTAATGAATTATTATTATTAAGACATATTGAATTAATTGCTGCAAGTTAATTGCTACACTCATTAAATTTGATGAATGTTACCAATATATGAATAAGCTACAATTCAGTTTGAGCAATGAAGCGTAAACGAAACATTGGACCACTAATTTTAAACAGCAAAAAACACAAGTGCAAAAAAAGATTTAATGAAATAAGTGTTATTTAACACTTACTTTGTGCTCAATGGTCGTTTGTAGATTCTTATCCAAATGCACCTTTATAATTTGGGTGCCATCAAATTTGGCACGAATACGTTTGCCTACGATCTCTGCTGGAAACACTAAATCTTCTAAAATAAAATACACAGCAGTTAAACTACGCGAACGGATTATTGCACCGTCTTGTTTTTACGAAAACTTTGTAGTTACTCGTTCACTATCTAAGTCTTTACGGTGCTGATATAACTCTTCCTCTTCAAGTGGTCCTTGCAAACCCTTATGAAATATATTTCTCATCCACCAGAAACTCCATCTCGAAAATATATTAGCGGTTGAGTAGGGATTCTTTGGGCGTTCAATTTTTCTTCTAGTCCGATTGATGTTAAATTTCTTTATTTACAGTTACGTTTGATTATGATAAACCAAAAATGTAGTAATAAATTCGAAGTTCAAGAAATGAAGATAACCGACACGAGCACCACTCAATATGGTAAATGCAACAAAAATTTTTTAAATCGTGAATAACAGTAAATAGCAATGCAAAAAATTTACAATACTTTTTCAATGTTACAACAAAACTTTATAGACAATGTACGGTAATTACGCGTACTCGTTCTCGTATTCGTACAACAGAAATTATTTTCAAATAATTCCTTATCCTTATGCAAATGATGCAAAATTGTTATATTATTCTGTTTAATGAATTATTATTATTTAGACATATTGAATTAAGAGAATGTTTTTATTTAATTTGTATGTTTCGTATTTTTTTTCATAGTAATGAGAAATTTTTATTGTGATCAGAATAAAAAAAACACTAAACAAAAACTAATGTTATACAAAATAGATAATAAAAAAAATAATTACTAAAGCTTTTACGCACGTGTGCAAATGTAAACAAAAGAAACTTTTAATAGATGTTAATGATTGGGTTTAATAAAACTAAAAACTTTTTTTAAATGTAATATACTCTTTAAACATTCTGCACATATTTAAGTATTTTGAGAAATGTGACAACATTGCATTTATGATGAAATCCATCAAATTATGTTTGTGTATGTTTATGAGAGAACAAATAGTAGAATGAATAAAAATTAAACAAGAAAATATATTTTCTACAGTATAAGGTAAATGCATACGTAGAAACACACATATATATGATACATATGCATACAGAGAAAAATCACGGAAAAGTAAATAAAGTTTCGGAAAGTAAATTTATAGAAGACAAAAAAAAACAAAAAAAAAACATTTAAAAATATTAGCTACAAAAAAAATAAATTTAAAAGCGACGACAAAAAATTAAATTATATTTTATAATCAAAACTAAGTTTTGTTTTATATTACGCGTACCTTATCTAAAAGTTGCAGAAAGTAATTTGGCTCCAGCCAGCAGCTTCAGCAAAAATTCACTCAAGTTGAGACGAAGAAGACGTAATAGCGCTGACGATTTACGAAGAAGACAACAAAAGCGAGGAACAGTTAAAACCTCATAAAAAAACAATATGAAAAACCGACAATATATAATCGAACGTACGAACGAAAGACAAGACGTCAAACTTTCTTTAGCTATTTTACTTGAGTTTATTTCTTTTAAATATTTTTTGCATTTACTTATTTATTAAATTTTTTTTAAATTCTGTTTTTAATAAACTTAGGAAAGTTAAAAATTTACCGAAACGTCTTGTTAAACACTTTAACGACGACGACGACGACGACGACGACATGGAATCAACCAGGCAAAATTTGTAGCAGATGTTTACTTGTTTCTCCTTTACTTGCTTTTATTTTTTATATTTTTTGCTTTTTCACAATCGTAGCAAGTTAGAGGCAGACTGAAATATACGACTGCTTGTATCGGAGCAGAAGAGAAATATGAAATTTTTTTTTTGCACTACCGACAATAGAATTTAATGCGCTCTCATCGCTCTTTACACAGAATCTACACAATTTCAGCATCAGCAAAAATTCACTCAAGTTGAGACGAAGAAGACGTAATAGCTGACGAGTTACGAAGAAGACAACAAAAAAAAAAACAAAAAAATATAAAAAACAATATGAAAAACCGACAATATATAATCGAACGTACGAACGAAAGACAAGACGTCAAGCTTTCTTTAGCTATTTTACTTGAGTTTATTTCTTTTAAATATTTTTTGCATTTACTTATTTATTAAATTTTTTTTAAATTCTGTTTTTAATAAACTTAGGAAAGTTAAAAATTAACCGAAACGTCTTGTTAAACACTTCAACGACGACGACGACAATGAATCAACCAGGCAAAATTTGTAGCAAATGTTTACTTGTTTCTCCTTTACTTGCTTTTATTTTTTATATTTTTTGCTTTTTCACAATCGTAGCAAGTTAGAGGCAGACTGAAATATACGACTGCTTGTATCGGAGCAGAAGAGAAATATGAAATTTTTTTTGCACTACCGACAATAGAATTTAATGCGCTCTCATCGCTCTTTACACAGAATCTACACAATTTCACGCCCAACCAACCAACTAACCAACCACCTTATATGATTAATAATTTTGACCTTGGGCATTGAAAAATATATGCCGGTAGATTAAACGTAAAACTCTTTACGACAAAGATTTTATTTACAAACATATATACATACATGTGAACATATGTATATAAGCATACATATGTTTACTTGTGTATAAAGAAAGGTGATAAATTTTTGAAGATTATAAGCAAATATATATAAAAATATAAATTTGGAATATAAGAAAGATAAAATTTGATAAACTCCATCTCGAAAATATATTAGCGGTTGAGTATGGGATTCTTTGGGCGTCAATTTCTTCTAGTCCGATTCAATGTTAAATTCTTTATTACAGTTACGTTTGATTATGATAAACCAAAAATGTAGTAATAAATTCGAAGTTCAAGAAATGAAGATAACCGACACGAGCACCACTCAATATTGTAAATGCAACAAAAATTTTTTAAATCGTGAATAACAGTAAATAGCAATGCAAAAAATTTACAATATTTTTTCAATGTTACAACAAAACTTTATAGACAATGTACGATAATTACGCGTACTCGTTCTCGTATTCGTACAACAGAAATTATTTTCAAATAATTCCTTATGCAAATCATGCAAAATTGTTATATTATTCTGTTTAATGAATTATTATTATTTAGACATATTGAATTAATTGCTGCAAGTTAATTGCTACACTCATTAAATTTGATGAATGTTACCAATATATGAATAAGCTACAATTCAGTTTGAGCAATGAAGCGTAAACGAAACATTGGACCACTAATTTTAAACAGCAAAAAACACAAGCGCAAAAAAAGATTTAATGAAATAAGTGTTATTTAACACTTACTTTGTGCTCAATGGTCGTTTGTAGATTTTATCCAAATGCACCTTTATATATAATTTGGGTGCCATCCAATTTGGCACGAATACGTTTGCCTACGATCTCTGCTGAAAACACTAAATCTTCTAAAATAAAATACACAGCAGTTAAACTACGCGAACGGATTATTGCACCGTCTTGTTTTTACGAAAACTTTGTAGTTACTCGTTCACTATCTAAGTCTTTACGGTGCTGATATAACTCTTCCTCTTCAAGTGGTCCTTGCAAACCCTTATGAAATATATTTCTCATCCACCAGAAACTCCATCTCGAAAATATATTAGCGGTTGAGTAGGGATTCTTTGGGCGTTCAATTTTTCTTCTAGTCCGATTGATGTTAAATTTCTTTATTTACAGTTACGTTTGATTATGATAAACCAAAAATGTAGTAATAAATTCGAAGTTCAAGAAATGAAGATAACCGACACGAGCACCACTCAAATATGGTAAATGCAACAAAAATTTCTTAAATCGTGAATAACAGTAAATAACAATGCAAAAAATTTACAATATTTTTTCAATGTTACAACAAAACTTTATAGACAATGTACGGTAATTATGCGTACTCGTTCTCGTATTCGTACAACAGAAATTATTTTCAAATAATTCCTTATCCTTATGCAAATCATGCAAAATTGTTATATTATTCTGTTTAATGAATTATTATTATTAAGACATATTGAATTAATTGCTGCAAGTTAATTGCTACACTCATTAAATTTGATGAATGTTACCAATATATGAATAAGCTACAATTCAGTTTGAGCAATGAAGCGTAAACGAAACATTGGACCACTAATTTTAAACAGCAAAAAACACAAGCGCAAAAAAAGATTTAATGAAATAAGTGTTATTTAACACTTACTTTGTGCTCAATGGTCGTTTGTAGATTCTTATCCAAATGCACCTTTATATATAATTTGGGTGCCATCCAATTTGGCACGAATACGTTTGCCTACGATCTCTGCTGGAAACACTAAATCTTCTAAAATAAAATACACAGCAGTTAAACTACGCGAACGGATTATTGCACAGTCTTGTTTTTACGAAAACTTTGTAGTTACTCGTTCACTATCTAAGTCTTTACGGTGCTGATATAAGTCTTCCTCTTCAAGTGGTCCTTGCAAACCCTTATGAAATATTTTTCTCATCCACCAGAAACTCCATCTCGAAAATATATGAGCGGTTGAGTAGGGATTCTTTGGGCGTTCAATTTTTCTTCTAGTCCGATTCATGTTAAATTGTAGTAATAAATTCGAAGTTCAAGAAATGAAGATAACCGACACGAGCACCACTCAATATGATAAATGCAACAAAAATTTTTTAAATCGTGAATAACAGTAAATAGCAATGCAAAAAATTTACAATATTTTTTCAATGTTACAACAAAACTTTATAGACAATGTACGGTAAAATTACGCGTACTCGTATTCGTACAACAGAAATTATTTTCAAATAATTCCTTATGCAAATCATGCACGAAATCCACGTCGTAGTAAAAGAGAAACAATAATTGAGCTTTACTATCGAAAACAAACATCACAGAAACATTCACAGAAATAAAAAAAACACCCTACAGAGTTAAGGAACTGTTGCGCTAACGCTACCAATTGCCAGATATCGTCGATCCGACGATATCTATAAACAAAAAAATAATCAAATCACCCTGACAAAAATGGTCATTTAAAAATTGTGTTGGTTAAGGTGGTGATAATAACAAATGGTTGCTCTTGTGGATCTTGGTGCGTAATGGTATCAACAAGATTCTTTATAGTTCACTTAACTTCGACCGCAAAGTAGCCTCGTCTCTCCAGGATATTAAAATGCAAACCCGTACAAAACCGATACTTTTTGATATGAGTATCGGTATTTGACAATATCAAGATCAGCACTAAATAATACTGGAGTGTTGTACTCAAAAAAGCACTTCTCGGTGAATGGTTGAAAATAGATTTATAGGTTTATATATAGGTTCTACATGTTTATTTGCATACAAGGGGTAGTTCATTTGTTGACGACTCCAAGAAAATAATTCGAGATCCATTGTTATGTCTCCTATACAAGATCCTAAACAGCATTACCTAAATTATATATATAATAATTGTATATGTATTCGTACAGCTCATTCCACTATAAGTACAATTAACTAAAAATAATTAATAGCATTTTTGTGAAATTTAACATTTTACAGTTAATCAATGTATTTATATATTTTATATACGTAATATTGAAAATAGACAATTCTACGACGACATTATTTTTTGCTTTTGCTTTTATTAATAGTTGTTTTTTCTTTCGTTTTGTTAGTTGTTTTTTTTCCTTTTGATATAGCTGGTTGCTTTTTGACTGACGTAGCTTTCACATACTCGTCGTGTAAGTGCTTATTTACTTTTGTAGTTGTATATGTGTCTGCGTGTGTGTTGCTGCAGTAATAGTGTTTCTTGTCGTCAATAAGCTTATAAGTATGAAAAGTTCAATATAATTTAATCAATTCAGGGGAAAAAGAAAAGCAATAAAAATCAAGCTTGGTTTTTTTTTGAATTCTGCAAATATATAAAACATATTTAAAATGATAGAAATATACGTTTGCTTGTTACATATTAACTTCGAACCACGGAAAAGCATAAGAGCAGTAATTATTGTACAAAACAACAAAGCATGCTGCTGGCTGGTATGCTTAGCTCGCCGCTACTAGTGACGCGACGGACAATAGAAGCAACAAAAACAAAACATAAATATGCTAAAGAAATAACAAATTTTTACCGGTACACCAGCTGTTTTCAATGACGAATTGAAAGCAGCTGATGTTGTTGTTAGTATTGTTTTGTTTGCTGCTGTTGCCTGTGCTGTTACTAATGTAGTTGTTGTGGTTGTTTTTGCGTTTTATGTGTAGTAGATGTCACAAAAATGTTAATGACATTTTGAGTGCACTTTAATATTTTTAAAGGTAATTAAAAAAATAAAACATAAGATGAAAATATTATGAAATAGTGTAAAAAAACAGAAATTAAAAAACAAATGTATTAAAAAAATGTAGAAAATCAGTATTTATTTTTGCTAAAATTACAATTTCTTTTCTCTTTATAGTTACTAAATCTTAGAATAGTAAGAGGAGAAGGAGATATATATAAGTACATTAAAATAATAACAAAAACAGACGATAAAGATTCTGACTTTTGCTTAAACAACAAAAGCAGTAAGTAATGTTAATAATTTATTAAAAAAATTACAATTATTGTAGATATTGCACTGATGAAATAATTAAATTTGCACAAAATTATATTTAAAAAGAATTTGTATTCAGTTATTTGTTATTTGTTACAACGTTTTATTATATAAAATATATAAAAAGGCAAGATACATTCATTGATACATATACAGAGATACATTCATACATTTCATTGAATGTATCTTGCCTTGTTATATATTTTATATAATGAAACGTTGTAACCAAATAACTGAATATAAATTCTTCTTTAAATATAATTTTATGCAAGTTAGTTACCAGAAGCATATAAATTCAACTAGTATTAAATTAGTCATCAAAAGTAACGAGCGAGGAGTTTAATTCAAGTCTAACTAGTATGAAACTGATGTGATAAGAAGTGATAATTGATAGAAATATTAAAAGCATTCACGAGAAAAGCTAGATTGTCTATAAGGATGAGATACTTTCAGTTAGTAAGTAACAAGTTGTTTATTTTATATATAAGAAACTCTAACGAGTAAAGTTATTACTCTATCAAATTGAAACACTCGTTGATTGGTTGGTTGCAGTGGCAGATCAGCAGTTTTTTTTTTCTGAAAATTTAAAGTTAAATAGATCTTTTACCGATCAACAGTCTGAGAAATTGCCAAAATAATACTTCTTTAAAAACCTATTTCTTCTGGAGAGTAATGAAACTCTGTTTCGAGAGTATATATAAAACATACAAAAATTCTAACGAGTTAAGTACTTCTTAGTTTATACAAACCAACTAGATGAATGCATATCACAACTTTCATAAAAAAAAACAAAATGCTATAGCATAAAATTGATATATAACAAAATATTACGTCTAATTTAGCTGCTTTTAAGAACGGCCGAATCTACGTCCCGATTTCTGCGCACTACCACAACAGTTTACTTAGCTAAATACGTTTTGTATTACAAGTAAGGTTTCGATCAAGAAAGAAGAGAGAGATCGTTGTTCTTATAGATTCATATATTTACCCAAAGATGTAATTTAGACAACTCCAGAAAATATCTTAGAATTGCACGATCTACTAATAGTTGAACATGAATTAAATATAAAATGAAATTTTCATTGATAAATTTTAAAACTTCTTAAATGGATGCATACCATTTTATTTAGGAGTACGAATTAATTTGAGATTAATGGAATTTAAATTGATTCAATCAGAATCAAGGTAAAGAATCTGACCACTAAATTGTGGCGGTCGATTGGATTTAAGTTTTTAAGTTAGTGCATTTATGCGTCATACAAGTTACTATATATACTCTTAATCTTAATAGAGCTAGGACAGATTATGTTGCAGGAAGACATCGATCTTTCTGGGAGATATTAGACGGAGATTTATTAAGAGTTATATCAATATATGTTGCTATTGATTCAATCAGAATCAAGGTAAAGAATCTGACCACTAAATTGTGGCGGTCGATTGGATTTAAGTTTTTAAGTTAGTGCATTTATGCGTCATACAAGTTACTATATATACTCTTAATCTTAATAGAGCTAGGACAGATTATGTTGCAGGAAGACATCGATCTTTCTGGGAGATATTAGACGGAGATTTATTAAGAGTTATATCAATATATGTTGCTATATTCATGATATAAATAAAGGAGTCGGTGAATGCATTTTGGAGGGAGCACTCTACTACACATGATATCTTTAGGTTGCATCACGTAAGCGGATATTTCATGAACAACAGTTGGATACTTTTAAGATAAGCATTCTAGATTCTGTATAAAGATGATCAATATGAAATTGCAATCCGCAAAGTCCTGTTATAACAGGATTATAATTAAAAAAAAAAAGTACACAATATAGTCCTATTGTTTTTATATATTAAAAATAATTATCATTCAAACATAGATAAGTTGGTAAACCTTAATTGTCCGAATAAAGAGCTTTCACTGTATATTATATTTTAAAATTAATGCTTAAATTATTAATTACTTATGCTAAACTTTTATAAATGGCCAACTAAGTAAGTGAGTAAACTTTTATGACAAAGAAACAGAATCGGTCAGACCAATGTTTTATTATTCTTTCCTTGTTAATTATTAAGAAGGAAAACATAATAAATAATTTTCAAAAGTAAAGAGTATTGATAACCCTTTTCATTGCACTGTAATAGACAGCTGTTAAGGCATAACCATATGATCACAAAATAAACACTACAAGGGTTAAAATAAATAGAAATGTAAAATAGTGTAAATAGGAGTGTAAAAAGTAGATCACAAGAAATTGACATTATTGCTATTTTATTTTTATATAAATATTTGGAATATTAGATATTATAAGAATATATAATTGTATAAGAAAAATAATTTTAAATGCATTAGTGGAACTTAATTTTTCAATAAAAAAAATATAAAATAAAATCAATTAAATATTTCCTACTTCACTATATTTCATTTAAGAAGTTTTAAAACTCCATTGCACAAATTAAAAAATTTTTCATTTTTATAAAGGAGTGAAAAATGCAATATAAAATAAAATAAAGTAACATTAAAAATAATGACAGTCTATCATGTGTTTTCATTGTTGCTCGCATCCCACATCACCATTTATGGGAGCACAAAACATAAAAAAAAAAGCAACTGACAAGAAGACCAATGACAAAAAAGAACATTATTGTATGTACCAAAAGCAAAACATGAGAAAAAGTGGCGTCACTTTCTTCCAGTGCTCGTTGGAATGGAATACTCATTCGAATACAGAAACAGAAACACCAAAAACATATGAAACGAATTGATAAAGGAAACGCGCAAGCAGAACAGGTATAAGCAGCAACCGCATGGAAATATGAGCGACACACAACACACCTTTCTGTACCTTGTTTTTGTGTACAATTTGTTTTGTGCACAATCAACGTAAAATCTGCATAACAAAGAAAGACAGTAAAATATTTTCCACATTCTTGAGTTTTGTCTTCAACTCCATACTCTTTTTAATTTACTCTTTTGCGTACAAGCAGTGCGAGAATAGACAAGAAATTTGTGTGTTCTGTAGCAATGCAGAACACACAGATGGTTTACCGCCAGGCTGCAGCAGCAGCAAACGAAGAGTATGTTCAAAAATACAATACCGAAACAAACAAACAAAAATCAATAATATGCAGTTTTAGTTGTTTTAAAACATAAAATTGTGTGAAATATTTTCTTAATTTAAGAACACATTTAATTAATTTTCAATCAACAAATACAAATAATAAAAATAACATAAAAAAATGTAAACTTACTGCAATTCATCATCCAATTCTTCGGCGCTGTTATAGTCAACGGTACACAATATGACTTCCTCGGTTTTTATGGTTACAGGAATAGACATTGTGTTTTATTTTAAACAATTAAATATATCCCCGCGAAATATTTAAATATACTTTATTTGATGTATTAAATTTTATATTATGTATTCACAAAAATAATTTAAATATACACATATATGTATATTGTAGAAAAAAAGAACAATATATTTATAAATTTAATAGAAAAAAAAACACGTGTTTTTATAAAAGTTGGTTACTTGCGTTATTTTTACGTTTTTATAGCAACTTTTAATTTGCATTCATAATATTTAATTAATTTTTTACTCAATATTTGAAAAATAATTTTTTTTTAAATAAAACTAACAAAAACAGAAATCAGCGGTAGAGCTATTATTTTCCATATGTTTTTGGCTTTATGCCTTTGAACAAATTTCACAAATTGTATGGTCACTTTTTTGTCTCACTGGCACATATGCGCAAGAATATGTACATACATATGTACATACCATGCAGCAGAAGCATGTATGAGAAAATAAAAAAAAAAATTGCTGTTTAACTTGCATTCTCACATTCGAAAAATATATAAATGAAAATTTTAATATTAATTTTTATTTATTAATAAACAAATTAAACTTGTATATTTATACTCCAAATATTACTTTTAATGTTCGAATGTTATAGAAACAAACTTTAATTGTATGAATTTTGTTATTTTCTGTACGTTTCTAGCAGTTTTATACACTGAACATACCGAAAAAAGAGTTTGTCAGCTGCAAGTTTTATTAGCGGCAAATTGCTATATATAATAAAATCACAAAATTTTAATTTTATTTTGGAATATAAAAACAATAATTATTGTTAAATAAAATCAAATTTATTTATGTTTTAA
>NW_024031616.1:0-16358 GCF_002237135.1 Teleopsis dalmanni
TTTTCTACTACCGCGGGTGATAGGCTTAGAGAATTATTTGCGGCTTCGCGCCAGCTCACGTAAGAACCGTTTTTACCGTTAAATTAAGGGACTCTAATGTCTGTATTTGTCTCTTCAGACCGTCAATTTCAGCTATAAGCAGCTATAAGATGTGTTACTAAGTCTGAGGTGAAAGTAGTGTTCTCGTTTGTAGTCATGTTTGAAAATTTCCCTGTTAGTTCTTCCAGATTTAAGGGTGGTTAACAATATAATTTCAATATATTTGAAAAATAAAAAATATTTTCAAAAATTTTTAATTAATTTTTTTAATTCAATAATATAATATTTAATATTCTTAATAAAATTTTTTAATATAATTTTATGTTCGTTTTTTTTTTACGATGGCAATTCGAAAATAATAGTTAACATACAATGACAATAATTCGATTTGGGTTCTTTTATATAAAAACAAAATTTTTTGAAACCTAACTCACGTTTCTCCTGACGATGAGGATACTTGATTGTTGGTGATTGGGTTCTCTGCTGTTCAGGAATCCTTTTCCTCAGCTCCAGTTGGCAGCAAATGAATAATTTATTTGAAGCAGCTGATTATATAAATATAAATATATATATATATATATATATATAAAGTCACTTTCTCGTTAAATTATTTTAATGTCTTGAAAATGGTGTTCGTGACTGTGCGATTCTTTATTATTGAATTTGGCTTTTTGTGATAAAAATTTTTTCGGGTTACTTTTAATTTTTCACCACTTTGTTATTCACTTTATACTCCACCAAATGTTTTATTCAAAAAGCACTTTGATCACTTTCCGAATAACACTTTTCTCAAGGTCCCTGCTCGGGCGCCAATTAATGAGATTATAAATGCGGTTAAATTTTAAAAAAATATTTATTAAATGAATAGCATTTACATGTGACTACGTTCTAACCGTACAAGAATATAATCTAAGTGAGCAATGCTTCTACTTTTATATTCAAATAGTCTGAGCTTACAAATAAAGCTTTTTACTCAAATCTTGCTCAGATCATAACTTAAAATCTATCTTATTCTCTATTATTTTCTCTTATAAATGATTATGTCTTTTACATTTAACCCTACAAAGTGAGAGCGTGCGATAACATGCATTCACTTGTTCTGAATATTCTGTGCTCTCTTTCAATTTTTTTATTAAAGCCAATTTTCAGCACTAATTTTTCTTTTCAACGTACTTCTACTACTCATTTTAAAATAAAAGTATACTTACAATTGTTTTTATTCTAGTTCTCAAATAAATTCTGCAAAATTTTTCACTGTTTTGCACTATTATTTAATATTTATTGTTTAGATGTCTTTTCATTTTTTTATTTATTTACGGACCTATTCTGTGCACTTGACAGATTTGTCAAATTCTTTAATAAAATTTTTGATTTTTATAAAGCAGAAAGCTTTTTGGTATTCTGGACACATCTTGACAAATTTCAAAGCTCAAGTACCTAGTGCTTCTCACCACACTATGGTTTAAAGTGTTTTGTATAGAAATCTGTTCGTAATTGTTCGTAAGTGTTCGTAAAAAATGCTTGTGAGGAGCACAGATATTAAGTTGCCAAAAGCATTTTTCATGCATTCAAATAACAATAAAAAATATGCTTGTAAAGAGCGTATATTTTAGTTAAGAATATTTGTCATGCATGCAAAAAATAAAAAATACTTAAAAAGAGCATATTTTTATAGTTGTCAAGAGCATTTATAGTATTGACAACTAACAAGAAAAAGAGCTTTTTATTTATATCACAGAATACCAAAACCTTTACAGCAGTCAATTTTGATAAATGTCAATGTTTGACAAGTTTATAAGTGCACAGAATAGGTCCGTTAGTTCATATATTTTTGTTATTACTTTTTATATGCACTATTTATAAATTATCTCGCTCGCGATCAGCTTACTTTTAAATTTACACATGTATTAATTTTGTTAGAATTTCACAACTTGCAATAATTTAACTTAACAAAGAAGAGAGAGTAGTGTAGACACAACAACGAAATAAAGCAAAAGTAAAGCAATACAAAAAAAGTACAGATATACTTAAAAACAAAACATGCAAGTATGCTTTGAATACCGCTTGCGTGTACGCAATGCGCATCAACTCCTTTAGTCACGCTTCCTCAGTAAAGGCCTTTTTGAAGTACTTTAACGAAAGGCCTGCGAATTTCATTTAACCTTCTGATGAAATGCTTTTAAAAGGCATTTTTTTGACAAGGCCTTGAAAATTCTGCTACTGGGGAGCCATATATTTTAAGAAAAAAAAAGCACACAAAGCAACACATTCAAATATATTGTCTCAACTACCATACAAAGATATTAAGTAAGTCTGCGATAACAAAGAAGAATAGAAAAAATGTACCAAGAAAACTACTTATGCATGCACTAGATATTATATGTGCATTTGCTCTGATCTTAGAGTTTTTTCTATATGGTTTTGTCCAAGCAAAATACAACATGTTCGCTATTGGCTTGATTGTTGACTTCAATAACAAAATAGCATTGATCATACATGAAATATTCGATTGTTTATAGGTTTGCACAGATATGTTTATACCATTGCGTGGTACCTTTTTAGAATTCATGATTTAACAGAGGCATGTCTTTATATTTCTATGTTTTTAGCAATTCTGACAAACATTGTTAAAAGTCTTGCGTAAGATCTTTGTAAGATCGAACATAAGACCGTTTGTAAAATTTTAACTATTCTCGCACAAAAGTCTTTCAAAAAAAAGTTTTATCATTTGTAATTTGTGGTAGAAAGCTATTTTGTTCTATTTCTTTTGTTAGTAAACAATTGGATTGTAATACAAATATAATATAAATCTAATAGAAATAGAGAGCCGCATATTTCACTTTTATTATTATTTATACATAAATAATTATTTACGGAATTTAACTTATGTCTTAATAGAAATAATAGCAACTATTGCTGCATTAACAACGGCAGTGGCAAAAACAAATTAATTGGTTTTAGGATTATAGTTTAAATATATATGTATATGATAAATAAATAAATTGATGAATAAATCAATGTTTAATAAATAGTACTGAATTTTAAATATATAAAAAAATATATATAGTATATTATACATATATAAATATATAAAAAATTTATTTCAAAATTTTTTTAATGACAGTATTGCATATCAATTCATTTACGTTTGCGTCGTATTAAAATTAAATTAGAAATAATTGTTCAGTTTTTACAAATTTTAAGTTATTAATTCAAAATTTTTGTAAAACTAATTTTTATTTATTTAATTGTATATAAAAAAGTTTGTGCACAAGAAATACAAACAAAATCTTAGCTACAATCGAAAGACCTGATCAACAGCAAGTCTTTCATTTGGTCTTGTGCAAGACTGAAAGCTGTTTACAGTCTTTCACAAGACAACAGCCAGAATACAAAAAATATTTCAAACTATCTTTTGCAAGATTTTTGAGTGTGGTGAGCTGAAAGATCGTTGCCATAATTGCCCCATAAATAATTCCTTTTTTCCTTATGTAAATTATTACCAGAGATCATTAAAAAATTCGTGAAAACATCAACTCTAAAAAACAAGCAGCAGCGGTCGGAGCAGTCCACGGCAATCAACGGCAGTTACACCTTCCGCTAGAAAGACAATAGTTTATACGATAAAATAGTGTATTTGTACAATAAAATAATTTGTACACTGAAGATTGTTTAGGAAGTAGACCGAAATATGCATGTATTATAAATTTCTTTTATTAAATAGTTTAAGAAAATTTTTAGCGCGAATTAATTGTCTCATTATTATTTTCAAGTGTCAAATAACCGATCTTAAGCCCGATAAAAATTTGAAAATCAAATTTTAGTTTAATACAAGACCAGTATAGTAAGAGATAAAATATTGTCAAAATCAATATTAAAATATTTTAAGTATAAAATAGATATACAAAAAAAAAATATTATTTATTGTAAAAATTCAATGAATAAATATAAATTTATTGAAGGTTGATAAGTACGGATCAATAATAACAGAAACTAGTTTTTATAAAATAAACATATTGGATTGTTATATTAAAGAAAATATTTTTTTATTAATTAAATTGTATTTATAATTAAAATGAATTCAGAGTATAAAGTTAAAATATTATACTGTGCGCATTACGTCACTGGCCACATTTTTGTAAAATAAAAATAATAGATTGGTTTGAATATGCAAAATACATTTTTATTAATTAAATTGCATTCATTATTCGTTAATAAATTTGTGTTAAATAATTTAGTGCTACATTATATGCCAGTTTGATCTTTTAATCTTTTTACATTTTGTTATTAGTGTCATATCTATGTATTATATTTTTTATTTAATAGCACACATAGTAAACAAAAAAGCATGCTTTAATACTGAGATTGATTTTGATATATTTATAATAAGAATGCTTACAGTAAAATCAGTCTTTGTTCAACTTCTCATCGCAAAACAAGGTATAACGTAGTGTAGCAAAAAGCTTAATTTTATTTACTGTCAATAATAATTGCAATTTTATATTTATAAGAGATTATGATAATCTCAATTTTTCTCATGCGAGAATGTATCAAAGAACAAGTATCTCTTTACTGTTGGTAGCGCTTTTGGTTATCTTCCATTACACTACAGCAAGTAAGTACATAAAATTCCTTATCGTTTTTTAATGTATATTTAAAAAATTAAAAACGAAATATTATAACAGCAGCATTAAATTGATCTGTACTTTAATAAAATCCTTTTTTGCCATTTTGAGGAAAATCTTTGTTATAAATTTGAGCAACCTATGGTAGAAAAACAATAAAGTAAGTTATTCGTTAATATTTAGAATAATAATCACTTAAAAAATATAAACACAGTTTGAATTTAGATATGGGTATAATTTTTGGGTATGGCTGTTTACTCATTATAATTCAATAAGGTTGAAATGTTTGACCTCTAGACTAAAATTAAATTATAATTAATCGGATTGGAAACGAAGTTTTCGAAATTTAAAAAAATGGGACTTTTTGTGACTTCGAAACCTTCGAATTTTCGGCTTCGCGACTATTATCCGTAATGAAACTATTAGAAGACTTCATGAGGGAATATTAAAGGTAGAATAATAATATAAAAATGTATCTAAAAATTTAACAATATTATTATTTATGTATTTATAAATATATTTTTTTTATTATTGTTATATTATTAATAGAAATTTTGTAAAATATAACGTTTAAAAAAAAAAAATTTCCAAGCCAACACACATTTAATGCATATTTCTAAAAACCACAAATCAATATCCATGAAAAACGGCTTCCTGTAACAGCTGAGATGGTTAAAAAAGATCTTTGCGTATTTACAATATTTGTGGTATTATAAAAGGTATTTTCAACTACTACAAATATTATGTTTCCTTATCGCAATTGTCTTGCCCACGAATCCGTGGAAGCAAACATTTTAATATCTAATAAAAAAATATTTCTATTCAATATATAATTAGAGTTTTCTTTGTTAATTAATTTTACATGTTTTGACCTGTAATAACGTTTTTTTTAAAAGCGATTTATTTTACAAAATTTTTATTATAATAATAATTCTTTTAAAAAATTTTTATTAATAATAATATACACAATAATAATAAGAATAATATATGTATAAATGCATGAATATTAAATATTTATACATTTACTTTATTGGTTTTATTGAAAAAAAAATGTGATTAAATTTGTGTTGACTCCAATTTATTAAATAAATTAATTATAAACTTTTGATTTTATATTCAATTTAATTACCACTGATATACGTTGTACTTATATTATTTCCACTATTTACATTTTCTTTCTTACGTACACTTCCAACGAACTCAACTGCACCACAGTTCTTTTTTCTCTGCCGAACCATCACGCCACTTTTACCATTCTTGCAAAACCAGACCAACCTTTTCTCTCAAAAACAAACAAAACATCACAGTTATCTGATCTTGCAGGTGCGGTTTACAATATTAATCTCACAGTGGCGTGAGTAAAATTAAATAACTTAAGTTATTAAACTTAATAATAAAATAATATAAATATAATAAAAATATAATAATAATAATAATAATAGTATTATTGAATTCAATAATAAATATACACAACAATTGTCAAATTTTCACCTATATTGTTAAATTATATTTTAAATTTTCCTTAACATTATTTCTATTACAAAATTAATAATATTAATATAAATTATTTAAACTCAAATTTTTTATTAAGTTCTTTAAATGTAATAACAAATAGGATAAAACAAATATTGCACACATAATTTTCTGCAATAAATACACAAAATAAAAGAATTTGCTATTGTCAGACAAACTCTTTTATCCATACCAAAATTTGTACCTAATTGTGTGATTCACGTTCATTTGTATGGTGTTCTTTCTTTAATACTCGCTTACGAAATCTTCGAATAGTCACACTAGCTATAACATTTTACTATCAAATATTAGGGGTATTCAGGCAACTGATTCGTTGCTTAGTAGTTGATTACAACAAAAATTTACACACAAAAATGAAACTAAGCAGGGAATCAACTATTTCGGTGATTCTCAGATTTGTACAAATTTGATTAATAGTGCTGCCAGTCCCAAGTGTCGTAATAATAACTTAAAATGAACTTTTGTATAGAAATTTGTTAGCTGTCTCTCTCAGCTGTTTGAATTGTGTGTAAACAATTTTGCAAACACAAGTATGTTTCACTTTTGCTGTTGAAGCGAGTGCTGCCATGGCATTTACACACAACAAACTAATCAAATTACGCATTTTGGGTCGTTCAAGCAACTGATTAACATCAAAATGCTAAATTTTTTAATATGAAGTTTTTGAATCAACTAAACAACGAATCAGTTGCCTGAATACCTCTATTATTTTGAGTCTTAAAAAAAATTTTCTTATAGTATGGTATAAATAGAGTATGTATATTTTCATTTTCTTTTTTATATTGCAATAGATTCATTCGGAGAATGTAAAACACCTCATGATGATTATGGCACATGTATAAAGTTGACGGACTGTAAAATTTTAATTGATCTTATTGTTGATCCCTCAACATCGGAAGCAGATAGAGACTATATAAGAAGTAGTCAATGTGGTAAAATTGGAAATATTATTTTAGTACGTATATACTTGAAAAATCATATATATATACATATATATTTAATTTCTTTCCTTCTTCTGTCAAATTTTGGCTTTTTTTGGAATAGATTTGCTGTCCAAATTCGTTAACTACAAACTTATTACCAAGCTATCCCAACTGCGGTAAACAGCTCACAGAACGAATAGTTGGTGGTAATATTACAAAACTTGATGAATTTCCATGGATGGCTTTAATTACGTACACAAAACGTAAGATTATTTGTCAAAATTTTCTAACAGTTCACTAAATTAATTATAGCATGTACTAGCTAAACTTTTATGTCAAGGGGAGAAATTATGCAGAAATTCGTCGTAGTTGTTTTGGCAGTTCATTATTATCAGAATTAACAGCAGTTTAATGATAAACACATCCATAACTATATAAATATATTCATACAAAAATACTGGTGTTCTTTTTGAGAGCTTTAATTAATACACCGCGTGTTCCAAAACGAAAACTAATTTTTCTATAATTTCGTTTTTTAATTATTTTTGAAAGTTAACTTTCTACGTTTTAATATCTTATTTTCCAATTAATATAAAAACAAAAGTATACCAAATTATAAATTTTTGTTTTGTAAAGGGAGGCTATTACTTTGATTCTCCGAAACATACAACTGATACATTAAAATTTAAGAACCATATTTGAATATGAATATTTTGTATGGATTGTAATAAAAGAAAATTTCCACATTATCTTACCATCTATTAAGGACGTGTGCGAGTTGTTCTAATTTCATGCTAAACTAAATAGGATTTTCCTTGTGATTTTTTGCACTGCATACATTTAGCAACAAAGTTCAAAAAAGGGTGCGAGTTGCATTTTGACAGCCAATATGTTTTTCAATATATTTTCAAAATTATACACACGTCAAAAATTACCAAAACAATATTGTCAAGTCAATAGGCCTATTTACACAATCATGAACATGAACATGAACTTGAAAACCGGTTGTTTATTGATGAGAGAGGGAAGAGAGTGTGATGTAAGTGCATGAATTTCATGAATTTTGCTACGGTTCTTCAGCTTGACTCATATACATATGCAATGTTATGTTTATATTTACCTTTTAATGCTGAATATTCTCACTTTCTCTGCTGTGCACTACTACACAATAGCATTTCATTTAGAAATAAAATTATTCATCGGCTAACAGACAAACCAAATTAAAAAGCTTTTATTTAAAAATTTTCAGCATATATTTCGTTTTGTTTTTTAGAACTTCATCAAATTTATACAAATTGTATTTTAATTTATTATTATTGTGACATTACGGTTGTTTTAAAATAATGTTTTTAACGTTTTTGAAATAATTAATATTATATTTAATGTTTACGGTGTTAAATTTATAAATGTTTTGGTCATTTAAAAAAAAAAAATTTAAATAAGATTCTTTTTGCAAAAATGAAGCACTCATGAAGTTCTAAAAAACAGAACGAAATATATGCTGAAAATTTTTAAATAAAAGCTTTTTAATTTTGTTTGTCTGCTAGCCGATAAACAATTTTATTTCTAAATAAAATGATATCAGATGATAAAAATACAAACACAAAAAAGCATTTCATACGTTTACACAAAACAAAACAAATTTCACGATCATAAGAGTTCATGATAGTGTAAACTGAACCGACAGTTCATGTTGTCGTTAAGTTCATCTCACGTTCATGCTAGTCTATTGGTTCTATTAAGCCCAATGAAAAGAAATCCACTTAATATTTTTGGAAATAAAAATTTATCAAATAAATGTTTATAATATAAACAATATAAATTTTAGAAAACACAAATATTTACATAATTTATTATAAATACTCATTAAATAATGAAAAATACATATAAAAACAGTTAATTTTTCGATTAAAAGTTTTCTAATAACGATGATTTTTTAATACAAAATTAATTATTTATTATTGTCATTTCTTATATTTTGATTCACTTATTTGCAGCTTTAACATTGAATTTTAGTGTGAGATTTAAGTGGCCAACAACGAGCACTTAAGGGTTCTGTAAAAATCTGCTGACATGCGTAAAATTCATAAAAGTTTCAATTAGATATGAAATAGAAATTTTTTTTAGAACTTTGGTAATTTTAAAAACTATTTCAATAGTATCGGCATGATAAATTAACTTAAATATGTTTCAATATTTTAAGAATATTCTGAATCATTTACATTATTGAATTTTTTAAAGAGCTTATTTCAAGCTCTAGTTGGTTGCATTTGCTACATTCGCTTCTCATATTCTGCCTTCATAAAAGCTAGCTTGGACTTTTATTCGGTCCACATTCTTTTTGTTTCTGCAAGAGTAGACCATGAAAAAACTTTTGCAGTCCTCTTCAGTCCTTTTAAATTACGGTGAGATGGTTTTTTTTTAAGTTGGCGTAAAGCTTTCCCAATTGTTGTTCACTAGAATTAATAAATATAAATAATGATTACAGGGTTTTCGAATAGCAAAGAAAGAAATAACACTCCCAAAAATTTATTTAATTATATTGAAATTTGGCTGACCATACAACGCTGTTTCGAGTATTGCCAAGTATTCATCATCAGTGGTCTTAGGAAATAATCGAATTTTAATTAGTTAGTATTGTTGTGAAGTTTAAAATAAGTACTCTTCATGTAACTCTTATAAGTAAAACTCTTATACATATTCTATATTTCACATTATTGTATTGCATATTATAATATAATAAAGACAGTCCTTACTAAACAGTAAATGGTGTCAGGTGTGTGCCTTAAAAAAATAAATAAACTATAGTTATTTTGAAATAAGTATAAAACTTAAAAGCGAAGAATAAATAAAAAGACATTTATTAAAAAAAAAAAGTATTAAAATTAAATTAATCAAAATAATAATTAATTTAAAAAAAAAAAAACAAAAATGGAGAATGAGTCCAAAGCAACAGTTCCACAACAAATAGCAACAAACCAACAATTCATGTCGATAGCCACAACCATTGCTCCAATAAATTTGAAGTCATCGAATTTGTCAGTGGAGTGGACCAGATGGAAGACGCAATTCACGATTTTCTTACGTGCTTCAAATCTGGAGGAGCAGGGTGATAAACGCCTTGTAGCTTTGCTTTTGCATCATCTTGGGAGTGAAGCAATGGAAATTTTTAATTCATTTAATGTGAATTTGGACTCTATTGCCTACAAAAATCTAATTGAAAAATATGATGCCTATTTTATTCCAAAAGTAAATAAAGCAATAGAACGTCACAAATTTTTTATGCGCAAGCAAGAAAATGATGAATCATTAGATGAATATATGACGTCATTGAAAAATTTAAGCAAAAGTTGTGAATTCGGATCTTTGCAAGAAGAATTAATAAGAGATATTTTTGTATGTGGATTATCATCTAAATACATTCATATTAAAGAAAGACTATTGAGCGAAGGTAATATTTCGTTAAACAAAGCTATGGATATTGCAAAAGCAATAACAATGGCAAAGGAAAATTTAAGTCAACTTGAAGGGGATAACAACAACACCACTAATTTTGTTGGAGCTTTACGGTATCAACATAAAAAAAATACCGCAGATAAGCCAAATTATAATTATCTTCGATCAGAATCATTGTCATATTCAAAACGTGGTAATCAACAAAACTACAAAGCTACAAATTTCACAAATTACTGTAGTCGTTGCGGTCAGCAGCATAGGAACCGTTGTCCAGCAGATGGTGTGATTTGTTATATCTGCCAAAAACCAAACCATTTTTCGAAAATGTGTCGCAGCAATATAAAACAACAACAATTTTCATCAAGCAAATATGTAAAACAAATCAGTGCAGAAGACGACGACGTAGAAGATTTGTTTATTGGAATTTTACATACAACAAACAATAAAAACGAGTCCATAAAAAACAGTAGTGCAGAAAAAATAGAAACTGTACAAAATAAAATTTGTGAATGGAGTATTGAGACTATAATTAATAACAAAAAAGTTCTCTTTCAAATTGACACTGGAGCACAAGCCAATATATTATCAATGCACACTGCAAATTATTTAAATATTGATTTTTGTAATAATGTACATATTAGTAATACAAACATATTAACTTTCAGTGGCGAAAAGTTGCCTATTGTCGGCAGTGTGAATTTGAAAGTGAATTTTAAAAACAATGTATATGATTTGCAGTTTTTTATTGTAAATATGAAATGTAAAAATATATTGGGGTTAAGTTCAGCAATAAATATGAATATTGTAAAGTATATAAATGCATTATTTGTAGATAAAATTTTTGAAAATTATAAAGAAATTTTTTGTGGTTTAGGAGAATTAAAGAATAAATGTGAACTAACTATTAGACCGGAAATCACTCCAGAAATTGATCCTCCAAGAAAGATTCCTTTTGGTTTATATGATGATTTAAAAAAAGAATTAATAAGAATGGAAAGTTTAAATGTTATTACTAAAGTTAATGAGCCGACTGAATGGGTCAGTTCTATTGTACTTGTAAAAAAACCAAACGGCAATTTACGTGTATGTTTGGACCCAAGAAATTTAAACAAAGCAGTCATGAGACCACATTATCCATTTCCAAATGTAGACAATTGTAAAACGCAACTAAGTGGTTCCAAATATTTTAGTTCTCTTGATGCTAATTGTGGTTTTTGGATGATTCCATTAACTAAAAATTCATCTAAATTATGTACATTTAATACGCCTTTTGGGCGATACAGATTTTTACGACTACCATTTGGAATAAATGCTGCTCCTGAAATATTTCATAGCGAAATGGTCAAACTGTTTGGTGATATTAATGGTCTCATTATTTATATAGACGATTTTTTAATACATTCGCCTACAATTGATGGTCATAACAAAATTTTAAAAGAAGTTTTAGATAGAGCAAAACAAGTAGGTCTTAAATTTAATAAAGAAAAATCTAAATTCTGTACAAATGAAATCAAATTCATAGGTCATATATTCAACGCAAATGGAATTATTGCTGACCCCGAAAAAATTAAATCAATTATAAATTTACCGACACCTAAAAGTGTTTCTGAATTACAACGATTTTTAGGTATGGTGAATTATTTAGGTGCATACATAAATAATTTCTCCTCAAAAAATAAACATTTGCGAGATTTATTAAAACATAATGTTCAGTGGCAATGGAATGAAATTCATAATCAAGAGTTCAAAAATTTAAAATATGAATTAACCAAATCTCCAGTTCTGACTTATTTTAATCCAAAAAAACCAATTACTCTTACAGTAGATGCATCTAAATTTGCAGTTGGTGCAGCTATTTTACACGATAACAATCCTATTGCGTACGCCTCAGCGTCACTGACAGACACTCAAAGAAACTACGCTCAGATTGAAAAAGAGCTTTTTGCAATTTTGTTTGGTTGTACCAAATTTCATGAATATCTTTATGGTTTAAAAGTTTTAGTTGAGACCGACCACAAACCACTTGTATCATTGTTTACAAAGCCATTATACAACATTCCTGCCAGGTTACAAAGATTTATGCTACGTCTACAGTGTTATGACCTAAATGTTCAATATAAACCCGGAAAACATCTTTATATTGCAGATACGCTTTCTAGAGCACCACTCAGAGAACACGCTTTAAATGAAATTGATAATGATTTGTCACTACATTGTGATTTGTTAATGAAAAGTATAAATTTATCTGATAGTCTTCTTAGTGAAATCAGGGAAAACTTAATTAACGATGAATCACTGCAAAAAGTGATTTCGTATATCAGAAATGGTTGGCCTTCCAATAAAAAATTAGTTGATACACTGGCTATGCCATATTATAACATCAAAGATGATTTGTCTTTTATCAATCAACTTTTATTAAAAAATAATCGTATAATTATACCACATCAACTTCGTCACAAAACATTAAATAGTCTACATGAAGGACACATGGGAATTCAGCGTTGTCAGAATTTAGCTAAAAGTTCTGTTTATTAGCCAAATATTAATCACGATATATTTAATTTAGTTTCTAGTTGTGAAATTTGTGCTAAATACAAAAATTGCAATGGCAAACAAGAGCTACTGCCTCATGATATTATAGAGTTGCCTTGGTATAAAGTGGCTTGCGATATTTTTGAATTTGAAAAGAAACAATATCTTTTGGTTGTTGATTATTATTCAAAGTACATTGAAATTGATATTTTAAACATGGGTTACTCTAGCAAGCATGTCATTACAAAATTAAAATCTATTTATGCCAGACACGGCATTCCTAAAATTTTTGTTTCAGACAATGGCCCTCCTTATAATTCAAAAGAATTTAATCAGTTTTGTAATGATTGGTCTATTGAACACATAACATCGAGCCCTCATTTTCCGCGATCTAACGGCATGGCAGAGCGTTCCGTTCAAATTGTAAAAAAATTATTGATAAAATGTAAAGAAACAAATTCAGATTATTACACAGCGTTATTGCATTACAGAACAACTCCTAAAGGTAATTTACCTAGTCCTAGTCAATTATTGATGTCACGTCAGTTAAGAACAAAATTACCAACTATAGATACAAATTTAGAACCAAAAATTGTGAATAATGAAAAGTACAAGATTCAAGTTGAACAAAATAAAAAAAAAATGTCTGAAAATTTTAACAAAAAAGCCGTCAAATTACAACCAATTTTTCCAGGTGAAGATGTCATGTTCAAGCGTACACCACTTTCAGTTTGGTATCCTGCAACAGTTGTAGAAAAATGTAAAGAACCAAGGTCATTTTTGGTAGAAGACAATGATGGAGTGATTTATCGAAGAAATAGAGAACATTTAATGAAAAGACAAAGTGTTTTAGACAAAATAGATGAAGAACGAGAGACTGTAAATCCAAATCAAAGTCCTGTTATAGATTTAAATTTAAATAATGAAAAAAGTGCAAATCAATATGTTACTCAAAGGGGAAGAAATGTGGTAGCACCTAATAGACTAAAATATGAATAATATGAAGATTAATATATGAATATAAAAAATTTGCTATTGCATTATTATATTGTATATACTTATTATTATATTATTAAAATATACTAAAATATGAATCATAGGTTTAATATTATATTATTATATTGTATATATTGTGTATACTTATACTTATTCTTATATTATTAAAATAATATTAAAATAGACTAAAATATGAATTATAGATTTAATATTAATATAAAAAAAAAAAAAGAAAGATGTTGTGATGTTTAAAATAAGTACTCTTCATGTAACTCTTATAAGAAAAACTCTTATACATATTCTATATTTTACATTATTGTATTGCACATTATAATATAATAAAGACAGTCGTTACTAAACAGTATAAGTATATAATTTGTTTGGACTGCACGTACCAGGATTAGAACTTGTGCCTGTCAAATTAGAAGCGATGACTGATCGTATTTATCCACAAGTAGCCAAGGCTGTACAAGCTTTAGGTGCTCTAGTTCCAAGTTTTTTGTCACTTTTTTATTTAATTAGTGACATTCACCAAAGCACTTACCGTGATTTAAATTAGAAAGAGCTTATAAACTACAGCTTTATTTGGAAACGCAAGTTCAACGTTGTTTTTGCAGAGACATTTGTTATGCATATTTTTTACTTACTATATGTAAAGCGTCTTTCTGGTGCTTTTTACAAAGAAGGAGCCCCGTTATCCACTGTTTTTGAAAATTTAACAATAGAAAGGTTTTCGAACCGCTGAAGTATATAAAGAACTTCATGTGACACTTTATTTGTTTTTTCCAGTATTGCCATATTTTACATAATTACAAACTTTCATTAAATCTTTGTATTGTAAAAACCGTAAACACTTAAGGACTGAAATAAACTTAAACTATATTTAACTTAAGTGTTCTCTAAGTGTACATTGTAAAACTGGTCCTTATTTTCACTTTTTTATTTATTAAACATCTTATGAAAATATTAAAGTGACAACTCTGGTGATTTTTCTATTTTGGCTCAATTTAGTTACGTTGAAAATATTCCAAATACCAACATTTCACTACATTATCGGTAGAATTTGGAATTTCCCTAAATTAGAACGCAAATTAGACCAACTCGCACTCGACCTAAATAAATAAGTCAGAAAAAATGAAATGCAACAGTTATTACTTTCATATACTTTGTCATATACTTTGCATGGGTCTTTACAGTAGACCCATCTATAATAATTTATGAACAGTGGATATTTTGACTTTACGTTTGCGCTGGATTGGATTTATGCAATAAATATTTGATAATTTTAGAAAATCTGTCTACTCATTTTTAATGATTTATATACCAAAATATTCTAGAATATGTATATTTTTCAAAAAAATACCGTGCAACATTGTACCCTTTCGTAAAATTTATAATTAATTTAATATTATTATTATCCCCTTAACACAGAATATAATTGCCAATAAATACCTTTAAGAGAGTTCTTTATTAAACTTTACAGTGGTGGTGAGTTTTTAGCATTGTACAGCTTTTCACCTTAATATGTTATTAGAATGGTGTTAGTTAACATACATTTTTTTTCGTAAAAAAAACACTTTTTTAAATATATATAATTAAAAAATGTGCTGCTCGATTTTTGTAAAATTAGTTTCGTTTGAAAGAGTGATCAATCTAGTTTTAGGAACTTTGAGCATGCAGGTTGTACCTCCTTCGAAATGTAAATAAAATGCAGTTAGATCGGAACATGTGCAAAATGTGCACTTATTTCAATAATATATATATTTTAGTTAAGATATTGAAATGAATCTTATGTACTCGGTTTCATTATCATTTTTTTTATACTTTTTCGTTTTACATTTTTTAAAAAGCTTGAAGCTATGACGAGTATAGAAATTTAACTTTGACATCAAATTTCTCAAAATTGGTCTACTAGATTTTTATGTTTTTTTTTGCTATTGATAGCTTGATTAATTCTCTATTAGATGTATTTGCGTGCAATATTGTACCTTTTCTAGATTTTTCTAAAAATAGATTTTTTCAAAAAAAGTCGATTTTAGTCAATTTTTATTTTCGCTATAATCTGAAAAAATACGCATCGTATTTGAAATTGGTAAATACCAATCGAAAGATCTAACAAAACTCTATAGGAAAAATGGTTTTTGTTTTAGTTTAATTATATTAACGAAAAGATCATTTTTTAAGAATTTTTTGAAAATACAGCTTTTCATTTTCTAGCAACGTTGCTAACTTGGCTCTAGCCTAATTTTGCCGT
>NW_024031617.1:0-16351 GCF_002237135.1 Teleopsis dalmanni
GACCATTAGTTTGTTTTAGATTGACAGTTTAGAACGCCTACCGATGATATATATGGATATATAACTTATGTTGAGAAAGTTTATGGTCATTATAGCATAGTTTGTAATATAACACTCTGATTTTTAATAGTTTCTTACAAATTTTTAGCATATTGGGTCAAATGTTCTTTTGTTATATGCATTAAATTGCCATATTTTTTTGGACAGGGTTTATATTTAGGTTTTGCAAAGTCTGCTAAATAACTTAATTTCCAACAGATTTCATACGAGTAAAGTAAGCTGCAATATCTTTTCGTATGCCAGAACTCATCACAATTGTAACACTCTACAAGAGGTAGCCGATTATGTGATTCTTTTATTAAAATACGTAGATGCATGCGGTACAGCAAATTATATTCAGGATGAATTTAAAACTGTATTCAAAAGATTAGTTGAGGTCTCAGTTGGGGTCTCAGTTGAATATATTATATCGAGTGCAATATTATTAGGATAACGACTTGTATGGGGTATAATAATTGCCAAGTAATTAAAGTAAAAATTATTAATCGACCCATGCATTTGACGAATACAGAGGCATAGTGTATTTTGTCATCAAAAAGAGCAGATTTATTGACAGATTATTTATTGACAGATAAGAGCAGATTATTTTAAACGGTAACGTTTCATTATCATACTTTAACACGAAATATTCTTATATTAAACTAATAAAACAATAATAATAGTGGTTTTAGATATGAATTATTAAGTAACTGTGCACGTTTTTTCTTACCATTAGTGTGCATGTGTAGCTACTTAGTATGTACAGTAAGTGAAGCTCGAAGCACATTTATTTATTGTATTTTATCTTACAAGGACACCAACAATAAGTTTTAAGATCTTGTCAATTATTACATAATAATATAGGTAATAAAGTTCACGAACCTCATTTAAATCAATGGGTTAAATTTTATTGGAGTAGATGTTAGGTTGTTTATTAAGTATGCAATTAAGCTTTATCAGATTACTAAAAAGAAGAGTGGAGTTTTTACTTGAATAGCTGGACGATCAGCTTATTTTAGGCGAGAAGTAACGGCGCGAGATTCTTTGTTAACATGTTAACATGTTCTGTCAGCCTTTTATTGTATTTTTTTCTTATATTGTCAAATTCGGTTTTAACTAATGGAATTTGTAGATCTCGGTGAATACTTTCATTCCTAATATACCATGGGGCTCTAGCGATTGTACTCAGTATTTTTGACTGAGCTCTTTGGATAATTTCAATATTTGAAGCACTAGCATTACCGAATAGCTGGATACCATAAGACCATATTGGTTTTATGATGCTGTTATACAAGAGTACTTTATACTCTAGGCACAGAGAGGATCTGTTATTAATAAGCTTCATTTGTATTTTTTGGCTTCAATATGCTTGCGCCTAATTAGTTGTCTGTCTAAGTGAATACCTAAGCACTTATTTAGTAAAATTGTTGGAGATGTACTCCAATTTAAGATAAAAATTACATGCTTTTTGTCGCTGATGATGCTGAGGTATACTCAGCCGTCGTCCAGGTGTCGTTGCAATATAACTTATTTTTTTCCAAATCAAAGACTATTTAGTATATGTGATTACTGATTTATTTAGAATTATAATTCAAAAAAAAGAAAGAAAAAGAAATGTTACAATGTAAATATTATGATGAATTGTGTTGGCCTCCTATGGAAACTTTCGGGGTTTGGCTAAATGATCTCGACGTTGTATAGTACTTCCAGACAGATATCGCTCTACTTGGAATTCAAACTTGGAATTTTATTTCGGATTACAGAACATCAACCTATTAGTCTAGATGTATAAGCTACTTGACTTATTACTCACTACTAGTCAAGACGTATCAACTACCTTGACGTTTATACAAAGCTACCAGTCAAGTCGTATGAACCACCTTGACGTTTATACAAAACTACTAGTCAAGACGTATGAACTACTTTGACGTTTATATAAAGCTACTAGTCAAGACGTATGAACTACCTTGACGTTCATACAAAGCTACAAATTTCTAATTCCTTGTTTTCGCAAAGACGTATGACTGCCTTCGAGAGTTTTCCAATAATTCATTTTTCTTCTAATACGTACACTTATTTATACTAAATCGACCGAAGCTTTTCCTGTAGCGCATACATTGCTTCAGCTGGTTTGCATTTTTGACAACGTTCCTGTTTTTCGCTTTCGCCGCAGTTCTTTTAATAATTTGACGCGCATCAATTTTTGCACAAAGTTCTTTGCATAAAAGCTCTTTTGACATTTCTTGTTCTGTTTATATATTTGAAATGTGCTTTCCTTTACTCAGTGTCAGTAGTGCCGGTGTTTAATATTTATATTTATTAATTAAGATTTAAATAAATATTACAAATATTAAAAGTATTAATATAAATAATAAATAAGTTAAGTGTATTATTTATTTGTTTAAATATATTTTATATTCCTTGCATTTTCAATGTAATCTTAGTTTTATTCATTTGGTGCAGTTACGTGCATGCGGGGGTGGGTTTATGGTAAGTTTATGGTAAATTTCCATCCTTACAGTCTACATTTTAATTCGCCATTTTAACAACCATTTCTCAACCCGAAATAAATGGCGAATTTTGGTCAAAAATAGAAAATGAGAAGCGAATGGCTCATTCTTGCATACAAAATTTCAAGCGCGAATGAGCCATTCCATCACATTCTGTATGAATGCGTCCCAACGATTTTCGAATGCGTTCCAAATGCAAAGGAATACTTTAAACATACCCCAAATAAAAGCTCTTCATGGCATTTTAACAGTTTGAAAAAGCTGTTTTTGACATATTTACAAAAAAAGGTAAACAAATGTTTGGTGGTTGCATTTTCATGAAAACGATACACCTCTTTTTAGAACTTCAACTTCCCAAAAAGTAATTAATCGAAGTTAAAAATATGTTTTAAGTTTATATTAGCTGCGTTTCAGCAATCATGATCCGCTCAATGATCTGGATCATCTTTGCTGAAAGGATACGGATCACATTTGAAAATAATTGGCAACGCATGAAATATGCCAGTTGGGTTTGTGCACAAAATTTTTTGATTTATGTGAATAATTTTGGCGCTAAAAAAATAAGTGAGAAAATTTTGAATACAAAAAATCTAAAAAATTGAAAATAAAAAAAATCTGTTGAACTGTCTGAAGTATGAAATGTAAGTTTTTATTTAGTATTTAGTTTAAAACTTAAGTTTTATTCTATAGTAAATAAATGAAAATTGCAGATTTCATAAGAATCTTCGAGCGAAACTGACTCTTCCATTCCCTTTTTAAATACTAGTTCAAGTGTAACATATTATGCTCAAGGGATGAAGTGCATCAGTATGGATATAGTGGAAGTTTTGTGGAAACGATCAATAATTTTTCCGTTAAAGATTATTTGATTGGTATTTGCGCATAAAAAATACAATTGCTATATATTAATTATGTTTAATTTTTTAATAGATTTGTTAATAAATTCCAATAAGCGAATGCAAAATAACCGTGATGATCACAATCGGACGAGAGCAATGAAGGAATTTTATATATTTTTGTGGTATATGGCAAATATGAATACTTTTTGCGAATTTGGTATTTGTTTTGGCATACCAAGAGCTTCTGTATGGAGAATAATTAAAAGAACTAGTGTTAAGCGTATATCAATTGGACACTAACTTATAAAATACGCACTTGCTAATAATGCAAAAGTGGAAATTTCGAAAAAATTCCCGTTCGTAATTGGTTGCATAGACAGTACCCATGTAAATATAAATGCACCACACCATGGCAAATAGGCTTATTTCAAAAGAAAGCATGACTATGGCTTAATCTTGCAGGCAGTTTGCGAAGAAAATGGTTTTTTTATAAACGTTTATGTTGGAGAGCCTGGTTCCTTATGTATTGTTCTGTTTTAATTAAATAAATGTATTCAACTTAATTTATATATATTCATTTCAAATTAATTGATTTTAATAAATTATCAAACAACACTTTTTCAATAATAATAAAACGTAAATAAATAAAGTAATAATTTTAATTATAGTAATAGTTAAAATATTACTTTAAACAAAGAAGTAAATAATAACGATATATTAAATAAATAAGTACATAAAATAAATAATAAATAAATAAAATCAATAATAAATAAATATAAATGTAGATTTGTTTACAATTTTACTGCACCGTTGCATCGCATTGCCAACCTCATTTGCATTAAAATGCGTTCCACTTTTATCTTTTACATACATTCCAAATTGAACCAGAAAATGAACCAGATCAATTGCTGGTTCACCCCATTGTTTTTGTTTTGCATGTAAAATTGAGCGGATCATGTTTGCTGAAACGCAGCTATTGTAAGGTTTAAAGGCATATTTAACCTTCATGCAACATTTTTTTGGTACAGGCCAAAAATCAAATCAACAGGCAAAAATCAGCTGTTTAAAATGAGAACAAATGAAAAATACAACGAATGTAAACACTTTCAAATGGCTCATTCAAAATGAGTCATTTTCGACTAATGGCATAAAATTGCTGTATCATCGGCAAACCTTGTGGTGATAACTGAACTACTTATTGAGATATCAGATGTGTAAAGTACATACAAGATAGGGCCAAGAACACTTTCTTGTGGAACACCAGCTTCTTGGGAAATTAGTAGAAGTATATGATTTACATTTCACTTTAAAGCTTCTGTTATGCAGATCCGATTCTAGAACTAAGTGGACATTTGCAGGTAATGAACAGCGTATCTTATATATGCACCCATTATGCCATACTTTATCAAATGCTTGTTTAACATCGAAAAATACCGCGGGACAATATTCTTTGAGCTCAAATGCGTGTCTTATTTCCTTCGTTATACGATTCACTTGCTCAATAGTTCCATGTTTTTCCCTAAAACTAAACTGGTGGGAGGGTATTAAGTTTTGAACGTCAAGGAACGGTTTTAGCTTTAAAAGCAGTGCTCTTTCAAAGAGTTTAGAAAGGCATGGTAGTAAGCTTATTGGCCTGTATGAAGAGACAAGCGTGGGATCTTTACCTGATTTATGAGTCATAGTAATCATTGATGATTTCCACTCTGTTGGGTAAAAGCTAAATTTAATAATGGCATTAAAAAGTCTTGTGATAAAATTTATAGCCAAAAGGGGAAGGTTTTTTATCATGATGGGTGAGATATTATCATATCCCGGTGCCCTTTTGCAATCTAACTTGTTTGTGATTATTTGAACAAGTTCATTGAATATCACTCATGTCAATAGATGGTGCATGTAGATTTTAAGTGTGAAAGTCATAATGTCCTGTTGCAGGATTTGGTTGGAACACCTTTTTTAGGTAATCAGCAAAAACGTTAGATTTTTCTACATCACTTCGCGCCCAGTTTCCGAGAAAGTTTCTTATTGGAGAATCGGATTCTATGGGGGAATTTATACTTTTGCTAGCATTCTACAAGGATGAATGGTTTTTGCCATTTGGACATAGGTTTTGAATATAATTATATTGTCTGTCTTTGACTTCCTTGCTTAATGCAGATCTAAGTCTCCTTTGGGCTTCCTTAAATAAGTTTTTCGCTAAAGGGGACCTAGATTTTTGCCATTCACGCCTTAATCTACATTTTTGTAAAATTAAATTCTCTAAATTTAAATTCTGTAAATTTTATTGCCTTTTAGGTGGAGTTTTCTGCTTCTGAAATCAGAATTGAGTTTAAAACCGAGGTTGCGTCTTCAATATTAGACTTACACTTTATCTTGTGATTTGTGTGTATGTGTGAATTAATGTACTTTTTATATTTGGGCTAATCAGTTGTAGGACTTGTAAGGCTATCGGATCAGTCATATAACTGAGGATCATCAAGTAAGCAAAATGTAACTGGAGAATGGTCAGAACATAAATCGCAGTTTGAGTATGTTGAGATAAAATTTCTACTTATGCCTTTGGTCACGGCGAAGTCTATTAGGTCTGTTATTTTATTGTTATCAGCAGGCCAATATGTTGGCTGCCCAGGAGAGATTACGTTTAGAGATACGTGTGCTTCGCGTTGTAGTCGTCTGCTGCAAGAAATCTTTCACCTAGAGATAAGAAGTAATCCGTAAATTGGGTAAACTGCCGATAACAATAAATTTTTTCTTTGTGCTTAATGCATATTGATGTGGAGTGCATATAATTATGAGCATCAAAATACCTGTACCACCATGTGCTTTGCTATCTGGGTGATTGGTTTTATAGAATAAATAACCAGGAATAGAAAAGAAATTTTTGTTTATTAGATGTTTTTCTGAGCAAAGCATTACATCCACATTTTCTCGAGACATAAAATTTGTGAGTTTAAGTTTATGTTGGCTTAAGCCGTTTGCATTCCATGTACAAATTTTTAAAGTACTCATTATTTAGACAAAAACATTTGCATTAACTGGCTTTGCATTTTAACTATCTCGTTAAGAGTAGTTTGCATGATTGATATGAACTGAGTTAAGCTCTGGGTGAAAGTGGAGATCATAATTTCCAAACTATTACTTTGAACTAGAGGGGCTTGTTGCTTGTTGTCAGATTTAACGACATATGCATATAAAACATTTGGTGTAACAGGCTTAGAAGTTAAAGGTTGGGATACTTCAACTAATTTGATGGGGTTGCTTCTTGTAGGATTATGCAACGTGTCTTTCTGCAGATCTGACCTGTGCTTCAGTTCTTTTTAAATAGGACAGCCTCTATAGTTTACAGTGTGATTTCCACTGCAGTTGCTACATTTATTGGAGTTGATATCCTTTAATGCTTTTTTATCGCATTCGGAACTATGGCAAAGCTCACCACAAGCTACGCACACTGTACGAAGAGTACAATATGACTTAGTATGGCCATACTCTTGGCAGTTTTGTGCATTGCACTGGACCATTTCTTTTGTGGGGCTTCTCAACGCTAATTTTGCGATGGAGTAAATACTGTAGGTTATAAATGGGTTGGCTCTCATTTTTTTAAGCTTAGAAGCTTCCGAGTGAAGTTCAAGTTTAAACATGGGTTGTGGAATTTTATTTTTATTAACTATATTTATAACTGCTCTAGCGCTAAAGCTTTTTTCGCTTAGGGCATTTGTGATTTTAATGGGTTCTACATCTGACTCAATACCTTTGTTAACGACAATAAGACCTTTGCTACTCTTCAGTTGGTATGTGGAGTAATTTTTCTTGATGTCGTCGAAATGTTTAGTAATGACCCTGAAATTATTTTCGGTTTCAATTTGGATTTTAGTTTTGTGTATATTGCTCTTGGTGAAAGGAACAATATGAAAAGTATTATTTCCAATCAGACTTGCAAGCATGTGACAAGGGTGTCTGAATTGCCTTCACGCAGGTAGATTGGATGGGGTTAAACTTTTTGGTAGTAGGCTGACTAGCTTCCTCTGTAGATTTAGCTAGTTTAGGAAATCTATTGTCAGAAAGTATATTTGTAGGTGCGCTCTCTAGCATTTTTTGGACTGGTTATGTCGGGAATCACAAACGATGCTATTGAATATTCAATGTTCAAGAAGCTTTTATCAGTTTTGATGAAAGACATGTTTGATGCGTTCATTACCACAATGAATAATGAATTAAAAGCAACCTTAAGAATGCAGAAAATTTTAAAACTTTCGTACAATAAAATTAATAACAGTGTGTAATGACAAGCGTTTCTGTTTTTTGATTCTAATTTATTAAAAATACAAAACGGCTTTTATTTTATAAGGATGAAAATTTTCACATATTTTCAAATTGTATAAATTTACCATAAACAAAAGACGTTTTAGTTACACATCACAATACACTACCTTTAACACTCAACACGTAATTTAATATTACTCACTGTAAGAATTTCAATATAACCTAAAATACAATAGATTAGTTTTATTTAATATATATATATATATATATGTAGGCAGGAAGGGTAAGATCTGGCAACGCCGGCAAAAAGGAACAAGAAGAAGCTTTAAGAAACAAGCGGTAGTCGGTAATAAGTCGTTGAAGTTAGTCGGTTGTGCGCGTTTAAGAAGTTACTTATTATTACTTATTAATTAATTAACGTATATGGGTCATTCTTTTACAACTCGGACACCTTTTTGACCTCATGATCTCCGATTTGGCTGAAATTTTTTTTATGAGTTCCTTTCATAAAATAAGAAGACCAGTATTTCGGGAAAAAATTTTGTGATTTTTTTCCTAGGAGATATGGACCCATGGGGTTTTGAGAATTGGCATAGTAGACACATTTTCAAATGGCTATATCTCAAGTTTTATAAAAGGCAGAAACTTGAAATTTACAGCGTTTTAAAGATAATTGATTGAGCTTTTATAAATTGTTTAAACAATTAAAATTGTTAATATTTAAGTACTAATATTAACCGTTAAATTTCAAAAAAAAATTTTTCTCAAAACTGTATTTTAAATTTTCGTTTTTTATATTTTATTTAGATTCAGTTTTAAATTTTACTACGAAATAAAAATTTTCAATTAACCATTATTTTTTGACATTTTTTAATATTTTTTTTTCTCCCGCAAAACACATCAAGCACATGCGTACTACATTTTCATTGAATGTATTTTCAAAGAATATACTACATATATTCTTATATAATATTTTTGATTTCGATTAGTAGTAAAATTCTACATAAAACCCAAAAATTTCAGGACGATATTGTAATTAGAAGTACTTTTTAAAATTTATTTATCTTTCATATCACACCAAACACATACACACGATTTTTCAGTAAAAAAAAAAAAAGGAATATGTCACACAAATTATTTTTTTTTATTTTTGATTCAAATTAATATATAAATTCTACTTCAAAAATAAATATTTCCACTGTGATATTAATTTAATCAGGTGTCCTTCACATTACTCATACGCACCATAGTACCATAAAATCAATTTTCGAAGGAAAACGATACAAAAACTTTTACTTTTTATTTCTTAAATAAATGTATACAAAAAATATTAACATTTTAAATTAGTTCCGCATCATTTCTGTTTTTAAATTATGAATTTTAACATAATTGAACCCTTTAATAAACTTTTTTCTTATATAGATGAATTAAAAAGTTAATTAGTTTCATACTAGTCGAACTACCTAGAAAACTGTAGCACATAATCACACCTACCTTTTTCGGTGAAGTGTTATTTTGCTACAGTTGGAAAGATACTCTGTACAGGTAAGAAATGTTATAGGAAAAAAACTGTAAGGAGCTCAAAACAAAATATTTTTTTTATGGTTTTTACATTGATTTCATTAATTCTCATTTCATTATTGATACATAGTCTGTAATGTCTGAAGAAGAAAATATGTTTGCCATTAATACTTTTTTTGGAATTTGGAATAAGGCAGTGATATTTAAATGTGCCTTTAACTGATGTAGCTGCTTCAAAGCGGTGTTTAATCTTATCTTCTTCTACTTCATAGTCTTTTAACGTTGAGAAATGGCACACAATATTTGGTAAACATTCCTTAACCCAGTTAAATAATTCCTTTGGTGTTTGGATTGGATTATTTATTCGTTGAAGGCTAGCTCTTGCAGCATTCCTCTTTAAGGTACCAGCTAAGCCGTCGCATGGTCCTTTGCCGCGTGACGTTGGAAAAAAGTGCCATTCTGCTTCCAAACCAAAGTCCGCTTTGTGATGAGTTAAATTAATAAAATTTTTTTTATTTTTATATTGTGAACCCGATCCATCGGAAAACTAAATAATTTTTTTAATATCCGTACTAATTTTTTTAATGAATTTGATAGCGTATTTCTGGAACATACGCTACATCACAACACAACAGCAGTTGTGAAGTAAACAGTCAGATATGCAAACAAAATTTTTTATTTATAGTTTTTTATTTTCATCACGGTGGTATATTGCAAACGGATAAATCGTTGCCTGATTATTATTCCAGTGAATACCTTGAACAGAGTTTTGAACAACAAAAGCATAATTTTCGGAAAAATCACATAAAACTATGCATTCATTTTTTGCTAAGTTGCTTTTCTTATCATTTAAAAACTCTGCCTGTTTTTTAACGATAAAAGAATGCAACAGCAATTTGTCTAAACCATCTGTTAAGGATTGCAAATATTCGTCTATTTCGGATGTCAACGTTTTTAATGTGCTTCTCTCTTCACGAACCCATTGTTTGTACGTAACGGTGTCAATCATGTTGTCATCAAATATCTCCAGAAGTTGTTCATTGATATTTTCAGTTCCAGGACATTTGGCGCAGGTTCCTAGAAAACATTCTGTGCGTGAAGTATTGCAAATCATGCGCTGTAGGCAATCTTTATAGTTATTTATCGGTTTTCTACTGCATGCAGTCAGTGCTTTTATATTCACTCCATCTACCATTAATCGTATGTTTTCGTGTATGAAGCACACACAAACTGAATGTGTGCCGCTTGCTCCTGCAGGAACGCAATGTTGTGGTCGTAATGATGCAAATTTTGAAAAACTACATTACAGGTCTGGATGGTTGAGTTTGAAAAGAGTATGCAACTCCTTCAAATTGTTTAGAAAGGACCGTTTTTGCATTTGTGTTCTTTTTCCGTCAATTTGTACGGATACGCAGATTTTTTTTCCAGGCATTACTTGACTGTTTTCTTCACATTCGAAAAAATTTAAAATTCTATTGGTTATATATTTTCCTAGCGGTGGCTTTTTGGATTTGGGTCTTCTAAGATTCATTTCTCTGAAGTAAGTTTTTTAGCAACAGTAGTCATACATTTTGTAGCGTTTGAGAAGTAAGTCGTGACCCTTTGGGATAGACCAATTATGTATCACACCCACTATTTTTATTTTCATAGTTCTATCTGCTGTGCCATTAAACTTTTCCTGCAGATTCTTTAAAATTGATGCGAGTCATCTTCTTCATCGCTATTCTTAGAGTTATCCGGAGGAATATTAAATATTTTAATTTTGTGATTTATTTATTCAATAAAAATACTTCTGAGAATACTTATTATTATTATTATTATTTAATCCTTTTATTCCTAGGTGGAACAGAGGGCCGTAACAAATAGTTTCCATTGAACTCTATCTAATGCAAGACGTTTTGTTTCACTCCAGCTCTTTCCAGCATTTCTTAATTCGGCTTCAGTTTGTCGTTTCCAAGTGTTGCGCGGACGCCCTGGTCTTCTACTGCCTTGAGGGTTGAAATCTAAGACATTTCTTGCGATATCATCAGCGGGTTTTCTTAACGTGTGGCCAAGCCATTTGTATTTGCGCATCATTATTTCATCAGTTATAAGAGGCTGATTCGTTCTAAACCAGAGCTCATTATTGGTTAAGGTTGCTGGCCAGAATACATGAAGGATGCGTCGTAGACAACGATTGGCAAAGGCTTGTAGCTGTTGTGCGTCTCTTGCCGTTAGGTTCCAACTCTCACTACCATATAGTAAAGTTGATTTTACGTTTGCATTGTACAGGTGTATCTTAGTGCGTTGTGTGATGTTGGATGAACGCCAGATTTTGTTAAGGGTTCCAAACGCTTGCTTCGCTTTCAATAGCCTGTGCTGTATGTCTTGCCGACTGCCGCCGTTGTTCGAAATGTAGCTTCCCAGATAGCAGAAACTTTGTACATCTTCGATGTAGGAGTCATCTATTTGAAACTTCGTTGAGCAGTTTGAATTGAGACGCATAGACTTGGTTTTGTTGATATTGATTGACAGACCAGCTGCCAGTGCACGCTTTGCCAGTTATGTGTTAGTAAACAGATGTCATCAGCGTAATCGAGGTCAGTAAGTTTGTTATGAAGGCCGAATGAGATGCCATGATTTGTGCTCATAGCTTCCGACATAACCACATCTAAGACTATATTAAATAGTATAGGTGAAAGAATGCAACCTTGTCGGACGCCAGACTTTATTTGAATTTGCCCGCTCAGACGCCCTTCGTGAAGTACTGAGCAGTGCGCGTCAGAGTACAAGCCTTTTACTAAATTTATTAATTTACTCGGTATGCCTTTACACTCTAATGCATACCAGATGGTGGTATGGAGAAGTGTATCGAATGCACGTTTAAAGTCGATAAACAGCAAGTATAGAGGAGATCGCCATTCGCTAGACTGTTCGACTATTATTCGAAGGCTGTTTATGTGGTCGGCACATAATCGATTATGCCTAAATCCTGCTTGCTCGGCTCGTAGTGTAGGCTCAACGGCCGAAGTTAAACGTTTATGTAAGATTTGAGCAATAACTTTATAAGCTACATTTAGTAAAGTTATGCCTCTCCAGTTGGAGCATTCCATCAGGTTACCTTTCTTTGGTATATTAATAATGATGCCGTCTTTAAGATTAGGCGGTAATGACTCTTGGGACCAGAAGTTGTTGACAATTGGTTGAATAATTTGAGCAGCTGAACTTTTGTCTGCTTTGAGCAGTTCGGGGGCAATATTGTCCGGACCAGCGGACTTACCTGCTTTAAGCTGAGTTATTGCTGCCTCAATTTCACTGATGTTAGGTACATCTGTGTTTATATCGTTGCGAGCAACATGTTCGTGGTGTCTACTACATAGTTCCTGCTGAGGATAGGTGTTGTTTCCCGCTAGGAGATTTCTATAGTGATCTTCCCAAACTTTTAGCTGATCTTCGATAGAGTGTACTAGTTCGCCCCTGGTATTTTTTATTGGCTTTGCAATCCTGTGTTTACGTCCCACCATAGCTTTAGTGATGTTGTGTAGGTCTTTGAGCCTATGTGATTCGCTTGCTTTTTGGGCTTCTATTGCTAAATTGTCGAGCCATCTGCGCTTATCGGCTCTGGCGCTGCGTTTAACTTTGCGATTGGCAATACTGTAGTTGGCTTGTGCCTGCTGCTTTGTTTGGCGCGTTCTTGCCCTGTTAACATTTTCTGTTTCTCCTTTGCGCGCTTTTATAAGATTCCATGTATGTTCGGTGATCCACGGATTATTTTGACGTTGAGGATTACCGACACTTTGTTGTGCTGCTTCAGTGAAGGCACATTTTGCTTGTTCCCAATAAGTTTCGGCTTCAAAGATTTCTTCTTTTATTGGCAAGGGATTAGGGATTTGGGCCGATAAAAGAGATTGATAGTTATTTTGAACAGTAGGGTTGTCGAGTTTGGCGAGGTCGAACCGTTTCCTTTTGAATTGTGGCTTTCTAAAGACCGCATTTAATTTGAGTTGTAGTTCACCGATTAGTAGATGGTGGTCAGAAGCCATGTCAGCACTTCTTTTATTTCTGACATCGCATAATGAATGTCTCCACATTTTGCTGATGGCAATGTGGTCGATTTGATTTTCTGTTGCATTATCTGGGGAAACCCAAGTGACTTTATGCAAATGTTTGTGCGGGAAGAGACTACCTCCTATGGTGAGGCCCATGGTGTTACATAATTCATAGAAACGCTCCCCATTATCGTTCATTGTGCCGAGAGCATGTTTACCCATCACTTGTTTTCTTCCATTGTTATCTGGCCCGATTTGTGTGTTGAAATCTCCCATGACGAGCTTTATTTCACCTCTAGGGCATTTATTTAAAACAGAGTATAGGGAGTCATAAAAATTATCCTTGATTTGTGGGTCGGTGACTTCAGTAGGCGCGTAACACTGTATGCATGTAAGGGTTCTGGCTCGAGTTTTAAATTTTGCCAGAATTATTCGGTCGCCATGTGGTTGCCATTCTATGAGCGCTTGTTTAGCTTCTTTGGATAATAGAAAGCCTACTCCATTTTCTCTTTTTTCGCCTGTGGCCTTTCCAGAGTAGATGAGTGTAGCGCCGGAGGATGTTTTGTATTCGCCGCAGCCATTCCATCTTACTTCGCTTAGCCCGATGAATAAAAGATTGAGACGTACAAATTCACGTTCAAGTTGAGCAAGTTTTGATGTTTCTGTTAGCGTTCTTACATTCCAGGTTCCGAATCGTTTCCGTATTTTCATTCGAATAGTCGTCATCGAAGGGAGCCGTTGGTTATAATTATTTGTTTCGGTTTCAGTAATCGTGTAGATTCAGATGATGGTACTGGTACTGGGGCTGCCAGTTAAGGCCACCAGTCAGACCTTCAGACTCGAGAGTCTGAGAAGACGGTGGGCTTCTTAGCGAAGATTGAAGATGCTGTATCTTGCCTACATCCCGGGACGTCACGGAGGAAAAAGACCATCCGGGTCGCGAACCGTTGTGGATTGCTCTTAGCTTCAGATGCTCCTCTTTGACCTTACCGGCAAGGGAGGCCCTACCAGTAGCTACGCTACCGCTGAGAATACTAACGTCCTAAAAAGTTTCATTTTTATGTAGAATTAAATGATAAATTCAATTCAGAAATAAAAAGTAAAAGTTTTTGTATCGTTTTCCTTCGAAAATTGATGGTACTATGGTGCGTATGAGTAATGTGAAGGACACCTGATTAATTAATTTTTTTTAATTACTTCTAAAATTAATATCACAGTGGAAATATTTATTTTTGAAGTAAAATTTATATATTAATTTGAATCAAAAATAAAAAAAAATAATTTGTGTGACATATTCCTTTTTTTTTTTTACTGAAAAATTGTGTGTATGTGTTTGGTGTGATATGAAAGATAAATAAATTTTAAAAAGTACTTCTAATTACAATATCGTCTTGAAATTTTTGGGTTTTATGTAGAATTTTACTACTAATCGAAATCAAAAATATTATATAAGAATATATGTAGTATATTCTTTGAAAATACATTCAATGAAAATGTAGTACGCATGTGCTTGATGTGTTTTGCGGGAGAAAAAAAAATATTAAAAAATGTCAAAAAATAATGGTTAATTGAAAATTTTTATTTCGTAGTAAAATTTAAAACTAAATCTAAATAAAATATAAAAAACGAAAATTTAAAATACAGTTTTGAGAAAAATTTTTTTTTGAAATTTAACGGTTAATATTAGTACTTAAATATTAACAATTTTAATTGTTTAAACAATTTATAAAAGCTCAATCAATTATCTTTAAAACGCTGTAAATTTCAAGTTTCTGCCTTTTATAAAACTTGAGATATAGCCATTTGAAAATGTGTCTACTATGCCAATTCTCAAAACCCCATGGGTCCATATCTCCTAGGAAAAAAATCACAAAATTTTTTCCCGAAATACTGGTCTTCTTATTTTATGAAAGGAACTCATAAAAAAAATTTCAGCCAAATCGGAGATCATGAGGTCAAAAAGGTGTCCGAGTTGTAAAAGAATGACCCATATACGTTAATTAATTAATAAGTAATAATAAGTAACTTCTTAAACGCGCACAACCGACTAACTTCAACGACTTATTACCGACTACCGCTTGTTTCTTAAAGCTTCTTCTTGTTCCTTTTTGCCGGCGTTGCCAGATCTTACCCTTCCTGCCTACATATATATATATATATATATTAAATAAAACTAATCTATTGTATTTTAGGTTATATTGAAATTCTTACAGTGAGTAATATTAAATTACGTGTTGAGTGTTAAAGGTAGTGTATTGTGATGTGTAACTAAAACGTCTTTTGTTTATGGTAAATTTATACAATTTGAAAATATGTGAAAATTTTCATCCTTATAAAATAAAAGCCGTTTTGTATTTTTAATAAATTAGAATCAAAAAACAGAAACGCTTGTCATTACACACTGTTATTAATTTTATTGTACGAAAGTTTTAAAATTTTCTGCATTCTTAAGGTTGCTTTTAATTCATTATTCATTGTGGTAATGAACGCATCAAACATGTCTTTCATCAAAACTGATAAAAGCTTCTTGAACATTGAATATTCAATAGCATCGTTTGTGATTCCCGACATAACCAGTCCAAAAAATGCTAGAGAGCGCACCTACAAATATACTTTCTGACAATAGATTTCCTAAACTAGCTAAATCTACAGAGGAAGCTAGTCAGCCTACTACCAAAAAGTTTAACCCCATCCAATCTACCTGCGTGAAGGCAATTCAGACACCCTTGTCACATGCTTGCAAGTCTGATTGGAAATAATACTTTTCATATTGTTCCTTTCACCAAGAGCAATATACACAAAACTAAAATCCAAATTGAAACCGAAAATAATTTCAGGGTCATTACTAAACATTTCGACGACATCAAGAAAAATTACTCCACATACCAACTGAAGAGTAGCAAAGGTCTTATTGTCGTTAACAAAGGTATTGAGTCAGATGTAGAACCCATTAAAATCACAAATGCCCTAAGCGAAAAAAGCTTTAGCGCTAGAGCAGTTATAAATATAGTTAATAAAAATAAAATTCCACAACCCATGTTTAAACTTGAACTTCACTCGGAAGCTTCTAAGCTTAAAAAAATGAGAGCCAACCCATTTATAACCTACAGTATTTACTCCATCGCAAAATTAGCGTTGAGAAGCCCCACAAAAGAAA